>NC_092046.1:147096086-147354035 GCF_003086295.3 Arachis hypogaea
CCCTCATTTCAATTAATTAATTCTAATTTTATCCTTTGTGCAAATTAAATTAGAATTTCATTCTTGTTTCAATTTTTGTCTCCCATTTTGCACCAAACATAATACTGATATTTATTTCAATCTTTGTCTCTTAATCTCTATTTCTCAGTCTCAATTTTTTCATTTATATCTCTTCACCAAACGCTACGTTAATGACGTTGAAAATCTGAAAGCTTCTATTTACAATATCTTTAATTATGTTTCAAATAACTTATTAGAAAAACCGATTAATCTATTTTTTATTTTACAAAGGGAGCGGGGATTAATAAAAGTCCATAATAGTAAGACTGAAAAAATAAAATTATACCAACTATGTTATACGTATATTAAAATTAACTATTAAGATAAAATATATATTAAAATATAAAATACGTATTAAAAATAAGTTAAGTAACATTAATTATTTATATATATATATATATATATATAAAAGTATATATTGATTGGTTTTGATAATTAATTTTAGTATACAGATAGCATTTTAATTTTATACAAAAAATTGTACTTTTTATAACATTTAAAATTCTTTTTGCAAAAAGAATTTGTTGGAATATTTATAATTTTTTTTAATTTTTGAGAAATTTAACAAAGTATTTTAATAGTTAAAAAAAGGAAATTCAATTTTCCTGTTAGAATTTCTTAATTTTTTCGGCATCGAAAAGAAAATATAAAAAAATATTTTTTTTTACGTTTCATGTTATCTTATCTAAACAAATAATAATTTTAAACATTAATATATTTATATATAAATATATATTTATTTTATTTTATTTTTAATATATATTTATATTTTAATATATATTTTATACTAATAATTAATTTTAACAATTAATTTTAATATACACTTAACATAATCGTGGATATATCAATTACGGTCACGAACCTTTTTAAAATTTAATCCTATAGTATTAATCTATCAATTAGGTACCATACTAAAAGTTAAACCCTTTAAAATACTTCACTGCTGTTTGGTCCCCGAGTAGTTATATATCCACGTCTTCTTCCCACTATAAATTAATAAGCTTAAATTCTAGATTAAAATATCACATAATATCTAATTATCTATAGATATTTTGTTAAGTTATCGTATTATTATTGAACATGTTTTAAATATAATATTTATTGATATTTATCTGATTACATATTTTTTATGTCTAACATTATTTGTCTTATAATAAAAAATAAAAAATTATTTTTTAAATATACTTAAATACACTTAAATATTTTTAAGTATTTAATTTTATTCTTAACATATATCTTAAAATGAATTTTGAATAGAATATATTATTTGTTATTAAAAAAATTAAATATTTTATATGATTAAAAAATATAAAAAAATTATTAAAAATTTTATATTTTAATATAAATAAAATATTATTATAATTTATCTAAAAATATTTTATATTTTATAAAAATTTAAAATCTATATCTATACATATCGCATATTTTATCGTGTCTTGTATTCGTACCAATGTTTATACATCATAGCATAACATGCACCTAACAACATTTGAGACTCTAGTCAGAGATGTCAATATTTTCCAATAAGTAGGTATTTCTACGAAAAATAAAACGCAAATTTATAGGACAATGCAAATTTTTCCAAGATACATTCGAAGATTCTAGGACAAATTTCCTTTTTTTTTTTTTTCGAAATTTATAAAATGTCTAAATTATCTTCAAGATATAATTCTTTAGGATATATGTAAATCTAATTAAATCTAACTCTAAACAGTTAACTGTAATCCTAATCCTAATTTTTTTGGTGACTATCCTAATCCTAATTTGAAACCAAACTTATATGAAGACTTAAATTATTAAGAAAATTATTATTAAAACCAGATAATTGGAGCCGATCTACGATTAAGAAACTATGCTTCTTGGGCTTGGATGATTAAACCCGGTCCAACACTTTTTTGTTTTTCTTTAATTGGTATTTTGACAGACGTATTATATATATTTATATCTAAGTTCTTAGGATTCTACTAAAAAAATCTAATTAAGGTCTTAGTAGACATGACTTGCTTATGGCCGTGGGGACATTGACTCGCTAGTCGCTACAACAACCTTTATAGTTTAGACTAAATTTGATAAGCAATTGCTTGACAACATAGTTAATAAATTTATAAATAGTTTAATATAACTGTGACATAATTTGAATGTTAATTAGTATTTTTTTATTTTGGTGACTAGGAATGTTAAGTATTTAATCAGGGGTTTAAGCTCTAACGGTGTGTATGAAGAGAATTTCTTAGTTGCTTATCTTCACTTTTTTCACAAAATCTTAGATATGAAAAAAATAATAATCATCGCTGTCTGGATATATAACCTAGGTAAGAAGGGAGGAAAAAAAAGTTTCACTAACTGTTTTTGAATAATAGTCATTACAATGTTATCAAATTCAAATATTTATTTGTTCTTGTAGTAATAGTAAATAATTAACATGTAATAAAATGTTCCATTGACATAATCACATAATAATTTGTAATTATTGTTGAATTCATATAATTGTTTACAATGAAAATACATTGATAGTAATGAATAATGAAGTCTAAATTTATAAATCTCAAAAAATACTATAAAAAATAAAAAATTATTCTTCATTATCACTATTTTACTATCAATTACATATAGAAAATTAAAGAATATATAATTTTTTTTGGGTTAATTAAGATACTTAGTTAGAATAACACTTTATTTAATGTATTAAATATGATATTATTATATTCTTTTACAGATTCTTAGTTAAATGGTTTTTTCGCCTATTCGGTATTTGGTGATCTGTAGAATCTGTGGATTTGAAAACGAGTGACAATTTGTTCAACAAATTTCTTCTAGGAGTTGATATGCCTCAGCCTCACTAATTCCGATTAGCAATATTTTTTAAAAAAATATCTGTATCATTTTCATCTATATTTAATAGATAATAATAATTTTGTCTATTGTTTTATTTTTTTCAATTAATTTTAATATAAGAATAAAGAATATACACAAAATAATAAAACTAACAATTCTATTTTTATTTTGTCTTCTTCATAAAAGCTATTGATCACGAGACTCTTGACCATATAATAACAGACTATTCACAATTACACATTTGTGATTTATTTAATAACTAATTTTTGTGCGAAGATTTTGTACATATAATACGTACATATATAAATGTAGATAAATAGTTTAGTACATTTTGGGTTATAGTTTTTTAGGCACAAATATAGCTATCTATATGATGAGAATATAAGAGATATTTAGTGTAAAAAATATTATTTGGAAGACTTTAATCATATATTTATTATTATTATTTTTACACATATTTAATATGAGTAGAGGTAGGGCTCCCTATATAACACTAGAAGCCTAGAAGAACGATTGTCAATAGGTTAGTTGTATCTAGATTAGAAGTATGGGAGAATAGATAGACTTTACTGAAGTATGGCTTTGAATCTTTAATGTAGGTAACATTTAAAAGTAACATATTATGCTGTGAATTTTACCGTCAATTTTTAATACGAAAATGTTTGGTAACCAAAGAAAATCAGTCAAAAATAGTCATAACTTGTCTTATTTAGTATTTATTAATTATTGTGATAATTAATTAATGTTAAATAAAGCAAGTTTTGACTATTTTTTTTGTCTACCTAACATCACTTTTTTTAATATTATCGACAATTTTACTGTGGATTTGGTCATCAATTTTAACAATATTTTTTTTAGTGTATTTGCACTAATTAATTATAAGTCACTAGGTTAGAATTATGCTTCCAAATTAAAAACTATTTATTTCAAGTGTATATATATAAATTCAACAACCATGCTTATGACATCTTTCCTTCTTTAATTTATTTTCCTCTAAAGATATATAACTGCGCTCCTTGCTCAATACTCAATAGTCAATAGAAACACGTTGTTTAATGCATGGAATTGAATGGAATTGGTTTCGGTACCAAATGAATGTTATAAATGAACTTAGCAATCAAATGAATGTTAAAACGGCGTTTTTAAGGCTATTAATGAATAATCCTATTGCAAAGTGGTATTTTACAACTAATTGGATGCTGTATTGTTTAAATTATGCCTCTTTATTTTATTACCAAGACCAATAAAATATGAAAAAATATAAGTAATTAATTTTTAATCAATCAATTTTAAACAATTATAATTAATAATAATTAATTTTGTATTTTTTAAAAAATAAAATTTAAATAATTACTATTTAATAACAATTACTTAATATAAATATAGTAATTTAAAAGTATTTGTTAGCTTATTATTAGTTAGAACCCTGTTAATTATCTAACAAGATTGATAAAATATTTAAAAAATTAAATTGTTTTGAATATATGTGTGTGTGTGACTTTGGAAAATTTATTGCAAAAGTCACATACAGAATGTAGTAATTGTGACTGGGTATATCTATTTCGTCATGTTAATAACGACTTAATATTATTTTATTTTTTAAAATTTAATATGATGGCTTAAAATTAATTAAATTATACCTTCTTAAAATTTCCCCTCTCAATATTATTTAACTGTAAAATAATGCAACATTGATAATGAACCTATCACGCCACTTTATTTTCTACTGTAAATTTATAAAAATAATTTCTAAGACTACTATTTAACTTTTTTATTTATAATTTGTTCGATAATAATAATAATAATAATAATAATAATAATAATAATAATAATAATAATAATAATAATAATTAATCAATATTGATCATAATTTTAATAGTATAAATATAAAATATTAATTAATCTATATTAATCATATATAAAAGAGATTAATTTGATACATACACTATACACTGACAGTATAAAATATTTTATACAATCATTCAATCACATCAGTTTTTTTTAGATAATTATTCAAGCGATTAATATAAAAAATAGTTTTTTTTTATATGACATTACCTATAAAACTACTTTACATTGATATATAGTGTATCAAAATTAAATTCTTGACAAAAAATACTGTGCTAATATTTAGGAATATTGAATATAAGCATAGCTAGCAAGCTAGGAAACAATGAAGCTTAAAAAAAGTGAGGCAAAAGAATAAAAAAAGAGAGTAGAAAACAAGGGATGGAGTTAATAATAAAAGATGAGAATGAGAGATATAGGAAGGTAGATTCCAAAAGTGTTGAAAGGAACACCACAGAGAGTCTAAGAAGACGAGCAAGAAAGAATTTAACATAGAGCCGATTTCACAGACGGCCACTAACAACCATTCTTTCAGCCGGCTATATCCCCACTGTTTGCCAGCACTACACAACACTCCCCCCCATCCCCTTTAAATTAACCCCCTTAATTACTTTCTACTATATATTATTTGCATGCACCATTCTACTCTATACTTTTTCTCTTCTTATTCTTACTCCTTGGTGCAACTAACTTCATTATTTTTCTACTATTCTTCATGGGAAAGGCGTCACAAGTTAACAAGAACAATAATCATAATCTTAGTGTAATCAATGGCAGTACTACCAAGGTGAAACGTACCAGGAGGAGTGTCCCTAGAGACTCTCCACCTCAAAGAAGCTCGATTTACAGAGGAGTCACTCGGTATTTTAATTATTTTATTTATTGTTATTGCTTTTTTTTTTTTCGCTTCTTTTTTCGCTTCGCTAATTATGGATGATATCATAGGCATAGGTGGACGGGAAGATATGAAGCTCATCTGTGGGACAAGAATTGCTGGAATGAGTCTCAGAACAAGAAGGGACGACAAGGTAAATAATTAGTTTAATTTAATTTGATTTCATATTGAATAATCAATGTACTAATTTGCTAGGTTTGGTTTCTTTCTTATGGAATCATCTCAATCGTGTTGTGGATAACTTCTCATCATGTAATTTCTTCAGTCTACCTTGGTACGTATATGATATACATTATGTTAAGTATGTTGATTAAGGTAATTAAGGGAATTAATCATCCAAGTGTGTGTTAATTAAGGTGCTTATGACGATGAAGAGGCCGCAGCACATGCTTATGATCTTGCAGCACTCAAATACTGGGGTCAAGATACCATTCTCAATTTTCCGGTACTTTTACATTACTCTAACATTATGAATTATGTAAAAAAAAAAAAAAGATACATATGACATTACAAATTAAAATTATTTGTGTTCCAATAATTATAGGTATCGAAGTACCAGAATGAATTGAAAGAAATGGAGGGTCAATCAAGGGAGGAGTATATTGGATCACTAAGGAGGTAATTAATCTTATACAATTATACTTACCTCTTTTAATTTAAAGTAATCAATTTAAAGTAATTAAATCTTTGTATTTACAGGAAAAGCAGTGGATTTTCCCGGGGAGTTTCTAAATATAGAGGTGTTGCAAGGTATATATATATGTCACATGCTTATATATATTCATATAATCATCGTCAGAATCATGAAATTAATCAGAAATATTAAAATTCATGACGTTTAATAATCACATGATCAGACATCATCATAACGGAAGATGGGAGGCTCGGATAGGCAGAGTTTTTGGGAATAAATATCTCTATCTTGGAACTTATGGTACGTTACATTAATAACATACATTATTATTATTATTAGGTGAAAATTCAGGTGCAGTAAATAAGTCAAATTATCTAAAGACTTCATGTGAAGTCGACTGCACCTGAGTTTTCACCTTATTATTATTATTGTTGTTGTTCATACATATACTATATATGACGTATTATGCATTATTATTCATTATTCATCATTTTCTAATTAACTCATTCTGTTAGGGCGTGCATAAACTCGTCGTATACACTATCGTAATCTAATTTGCAAACCACCAAATACCATAAAGAGATATTTAATTAATTTAATTGAATTCAATTCAACCCCATCTGCATGGGCATACATGTGCTATGTGTGGCAAATTTAATCAGTCACATTCAATAGGGTAGGAAGTTCCACCAACCCTAACCGATTTTGAAAATTTTTAACCTTTACTTACTAGTAGTAGTAGAGTGAGTAGTGACACGCACTAGCATATGCCATTATTATCATTAATTTAAAACATTAATTCATCATAACATACATAGCATGCATACCTTATAATAAATATAAAATTGAATTTTTTGCAGCTACACAAGAAGAAGCTGCCACTGCCTATGACATGGCTGCTATTGAATACCGTGGACTTAACGCCGTCACCAATTTCGATCTCAGCCGTTACATTAAGTGGCTTAAGCCTAACAATAACAGCAACGAAAATGATCATAATAATAATAACAACAGGATTAGTTTTAATCTTGCTGCTGCTGTTGCCGTTGATGACGTCAACCCTAATTGCAATAACACCAACTTCACACCAAACTTCAATAATAATAATAAGGAACACGAATATAGCCTCTTCAACCACGAACCATTATTCATTAATAATAATAATATTGATAATAATAATAATATTAATAATAATAATGGAAGTAAGTTGGGTCAGGCTCGACCTGGTGCCACGTCAGCCCTAGAGCTTCTGCTTCAGTCGTCCAAGTTTAAGGAAATGATGGAGATGACGTCATCAGTGGCGAATAACAATAATCCATCAACACCAGCAGAGTGTAGTGATGAGTTGCCACAGTGCAATTTCCCTGAAGACATTCAAACTTATTTTGAGTATGAAGATTCAAATAAGTATGAAGGAGGAGATCATGATACGTTGTTCAACGAGATCCACTCGTTCGTGCCAATGTTCCACTGCGATGACTTCGAGAATTGACGAATTTCCTGGTTTTCTTAATTTATTTCATTTATTTAATTATTATTATTATTATTATTATTATTGCATTTTTGTCTTATACATAGCATGTATTAAGACTTGATCTAACTGTTGTTGAGATTTTAAAGAGCGGTTTTTGCTTGGAAGGGATAGGGGGAGCTAGCTAGAGAGAAACATATATAATTATATATGTCCTTGACAAATTAATTATTATGTTGATTATTTATTTTGATTTGTGAAATATGTATTGGGAAATCAAAAAATTGTTTATAGCAGGAGTATTTGCGGTGCGGTTTGGATTAATTTTGAGTCAAAAATTCATCCAATTCGAAAACTAGTTTTATTTGTGATGTGATTTGGAAAAAAATCGATCCAATTTCAAGCGGTTTGGATTGGATTGTATTTGCGATTTTATAAATTAAAAAAATTAAATATATATAACAAGTGTCAATATCAAATTTTAAATAACTAACAATGACATAACAAGTCTCAATAATATCTTAAAAAACCAACAATAACATAACAATATAAATAAAATTATAAGTTAATTAAAATAAATAAATCACATTTTGAACATAAAATATTTATTAAATAATAATAATACACGAATTAAATAATATAAAATATATAACAAATTAACATGTTATAACAATAACTATAAATATAATAATAATATTATAGCAAATTGCACATTTTGAATTAGATTGGATCAATTATGAAAAATAGATCAAAAATTTAATTTAATCTAACAGTTTACAAAAAAATAGAATCCAATCAAATTTAAATTAGATTAGATGACAAATTTAATTTACATCCGTTTGAATTTGAACGCTCGTAGTTTATAAATATGGACATTATTGTTAGGGATGTGTATGGCCCGGCCCGACTCGAAGATCCGGCCCGGCCCCGAACACTTTAGGGACTATTTTGGTGTGATTTTACCGAGTCTAGGGCCGGGTAAGGGTCTCAAAAATAGACCTAGTCATTATTTCGGGTCAGGTCCGGGTCATGGCTCGGGTCACCCGAAGTCGGCCCGGTGACCTGGTCATCATACATAATTAATATTTTGTGTTATTAGTGATGGATGATGGCTATTCTTATGTGGAATTTAAGTATTGTAAACCTTAATATTTTGTGTTATTAGTTATTATAAGACTATAAGTTAATGTTTTATGTTTAAAATGCATAAGATTTTAGACTAATGCATAATATTGTGTTATTTATATTGATTTAAAATTTGGTGTTATTAGACAACATTAATATTGATTATGGTTATGCTTTAATTTTAGAGAAGAGTTGGTTCTTGTTATATTTTTCTAAGTGAATTTTACCATGTCAAATAATGGTTGGAGTCTTGAAAATTTGGATATTTTCACATGCTAGCTTATAAGAAGGTATTAAGGTAATGTAATGTTAACGGTCCGGTTTTCACCCGGTATAATTGTGGTTCGAAAGTGTATAGGTTTAATTGGGTCTAGGGCCAAGTTCGAGTTTAACAAATAGGCCCGATATATATTTCGGACCGGGTCTAGATCACATCAAACCCAGTTTTACCCGTCCCATGTACACCCCTAATTATTGTTTTGTTACTTGTTGATGGATCGAGGTAGCTAACTAGGTGGTGCGGTTAGTTATGTTTGTTGACTCACTTCCTTCTTTGTTTTGCAAATGAAATAAAGATAAAATAATGTATTCCATTTTCTTTCAATCAAGTATTGTTATATATTTTCGTGCGTATATATATGTATATATTAACTAATACTATTTTAGTCAAATACTCAAATTAATAGAGTACTATTGCACTAGTTTTTATATCCAGATGTATGTTAGTTATTTGGCCGTCTTGTTTATTTGCGTGGTTGAATGAAGTAATTTTTAAGAAATATAAATAGAAATTTTAGAAAAATAATTTGTATTTGAATATAATTCATAAAACTCTTTTTTAGTTTTTTTAAAAATATAAAAAGATAAAATTGTAATTGTTACCTTTTTCATATTTTTTCTCTCTTCAAAATACATAGGAAACTATTAATTTACTAATTTTATTATTATTATAAGTACAAAAATAAATAGCTCAAAATAAAATAAGTATTTTTTTTAAATGTACTTTTTGTGTGTGTTAAAAGCACAAATAAACGAGAGCATTACATAATCAACTAACATTTTATTTTAATTTTTGACACGTTTGATGACAATTACTTTGTTAAAAATTATAAAATAATACATATAAATATATAATAGTTAATATTTTTGTCTTAAAAGAATATTTTTAAAATAAAAATTATATTTTACAAAAAATAAATTATAACATCACCTTAATAGGGAAACAAATCAATTAATATGATCTTATATTATCTCTTATATACGGTTTTGGAAAACTTTTAATTCTTCGAATAAAATATTCACTACAAGAAAAGAGAACTATTTTAACATGAATTTTTTTAACAGTCATAGTTAAGTGTAAAAATTAATATATATTTTTGACAAATATCACAAATATCAAATTTTATATGTTTTTTTTATTTATAATTTGATTGTAGAAAATTATTTCTCAATTTTGACACTCATTTGTTTTCAACATATTCCATTATTCCTTTTTTTCGTTGAGCTTCGTCAATTTTTGCATCATACTACTCTCAGTTTGGGATCATACTACTCATTCTTCATCTTCAAAATCCCAGTTTATTCTTCAGTTTCAAGATCTCATCTCATTCTTTGTTAAAAACTTTTGTTGAGAATTTTTTATGGTCAATAAATGTCAAAATAAATAGTATTTTTGACGGTTAATAAGTATCACAAAAAATATATTCTCAAAATTTTCTAATAAATTATTTTTGATGGCCAATATTTATCAAAATAAGATTTAAACTTTTTTTACAATTATTTATATGTTAAAAATACTATTTTTGACAAAATTTTTATTAACATACTTTCATAGTTAAAATAGTGTCAAAATTTATTTTTTTTGATGAATTTTAATTTTTTTTTGACACATAATAATCCTTAAAAATAGTCTATATTGTTGCAGTGATTATAACTTTTTAAGTGGACAAGTATATATTAAATAAAATAATTATATTAAACATACATAAAAAATTAATCACTAATCAGTCACCGTATATAAAAATAACTATTTGATATCTTGTATTTTTTATTGCAGTACTATGAACAAATTTATTTATTTTTATATTCTAGGTTTTGATTATTTAATTAATATATATATAGAACGGGAACGAAACGAAATGAGGCGTTTCCAGCTCTAGTTTCGGATGAGCTTCTGCCTTCAAAGTAAACCGGAACTCCCACTCCAAGCTTTGGCATATGGAATAGAGTCGGTAGCACCGGTTGGTTCTACCGGTTATTCTATTATCCCGGAATAAGAACCTCCCCTAATCTCGGACGCATTTCTAATAGATATTAGATGACTTAGAGGTTGACTTTCTTCTTTATTGCTTTCCATTTCAAAGGCTATAAAAGTGGGAGGGAAATCGGAATCAGTACAAAAACGGCTCCCATAGAAAGTACATAATGGAAATGTGCTACCACATAATAAGTATCATGTAGAGCAATGTCTAGCCTATATATATATATATATATATACCGAATAATATTTCAATGAAAAATGATATTTCACTCTTATGTGAAATGTCTAAATGATATCTTTTATTTATAAAATGTAAACTTTTTTTTCTGTAAAATTAAAATAATATACATTTTAGTTAATTTGTCAAAAGTATCTATTAATAATAATTATAATTATATATATAAATAAATGATAATTATTTGGTTAGTTGATAATAATAATAATACCAACAATATATTTATTATTGTAATAATCAAGTTAAAATATTTTATATAATATAATTATTGATAGCTCTTTTGGATAAATAGACTAAAGGGTATATTATTTTAATCTTCTGAAAAAGAATGCGTATATTTTATATAGGGGTAAGTATGGTTTTGGTCCCAAAAGTTTAGCGCCAGAATCGAAATCATCCCTCATCTAATTTTCGATTTAAAATCGTCCTTAATGTTTTTTTCATATTAAAATCGTCTTTTTTAATAAAATTTTTTGTTTTATTCATAAACTACCCCTATTCCTATTTTAATAATAAAAATTATAAAATTAAAAAAAAAAGAGAGAAAACGCGTGTTGGGGGAGGGGGAAGAAAACGCATTGGGGGGAAGGGGTGGAAGAAAAGGGTATACGAAGGGGGAGGGGAGGGGAGGGGGAAGGGGGGAGGGGGACGGCGTCGGCGAGCCTCCGTCATTCCCGCCGTGACCTCGTCGTCGCCGCCGCCTCCTCCAGAACTCTGATGATGATGATGATGAAGGGGGAAGGGAAGCTGCCGTCCCGCCGCCGCAGTCTTGCCGTTCCGCCGCTGCAGCCGCTGCCTCTCTCTTTTCCAGATCAACCGCGACCCTATCCCCTCCTTCTCTTCTTCCTTGTCTCAGATCTCCTCGAACGCCGTGACCTTGTCGTCGCCGCCGCCTCTTCCAGAACTCTGATGATGATGACGATGAAGGGGGAAGGGAAGATTTTGGCCCGGGATTTTAATATGTTTTTTATTCAAAGTGAGGCGGGCGGCTAAACCCCCTACTTTAGATTCCATTCAGAAGGGTAATTTTCTGTTGTCGTGACGCTTTGCTTTGGTAGGGACGATTGCTTCCATTACTGACAAGAAAGACACCAAATTCTCCTTTAGGTGCTTCAACTGCGGTATAGGTGGAAGGAGCTGGTACGGAAAAACCTTCTGTATAAAGTTCCAAATGGTGAATTGAGGTAGAGTAGACCGATGATCCTGTAGTCATTTTGCCGGCTATTGAAACGAAAACAACTGCTTAATGCTTTTAATAGCTTATAGGGGCCAACTCCGCTAATCCGGACATTCGCTAAGATTCCCTAACCAAAAGAGGGGGCACTCAAGCGCCCCGTGATTAAGAGAAACTTATTAGTCCCAGAGTCTTGAAACTCAGCGCTGTGACCAAGAAACCACCGGTTTCGCTTGGTGGGCCGGGAATGCCCGACAACTCAATTTATCCGGTAAACTATTGGGGGCTCATGTAGCCCATGCCGGTCTTCTCCGGGTGTAAGAGTTCGAGGAGGTTTAGCCTTGGTCTGGCTACATAAGGATCAGGTACTCAAAATGCAAGAGACTAGCTGGAACGTAGCGAAGGTTCAGTTGCTCTTCCAGGGAAGAAGGACGCAAAAAGCCCCAGGTTATTAGTTGCTGCTTGGCATCATAAATCTTTTAAGCACGGATTTGAACTAAATCTTACTACTTTCTTTCTGCAGGAGTAGAAAGAACATACTTGAATTCCCCTGTTCTAGCTCTAGAAGAGTAAGCTAAGAGTCTTATTTCCTTATTCGCAGGAGAAATCCCAGTATGATAGAAGCATTACGCTTTGGCTTTTCTCTCCCTCGAGAAAGGCAGTTCAGTTAGCCTAGAGGGAAGGGGATACTTGGTATAAATAACCCACTTCTTGGTCTTCGACCCCCTCAGTCACTACGAACGCCCCCGATCAGTGCAATGGGATGTGTCTATTTATCTATCTCTTGACTCGAAATGGGAGCAGGTTTGAAAAAGGATCTTAGAGTGTCTAGGGTGGGGCCAGGAGGGTCTCTTAAGAAGACGGATCAAGGCAGCTAGCCCGAAGCTAGTACGACAAGCCATATATATAGATTGGTCTACCATGTCTGCCTTTCGTCCCAATCAAATCTATTCGAAGGTGTCCGGAGGTAGGGGAAAGAAAGGAGGGTGAGTCCGCTAGCGGGGCAAAGGTGGGGTGCCCTCTTGGAAAAATCTTTCTTTCTTGATGAATGATATGGTTTTCCATAAATCGATATGAATGGAGGATGCCTCTTGAACTTCTTAATCCAAGTTCCAGTGGTGGTTAGAATCATTCTGCGGTGCGCTCTTTCTTGATTAACTTGGGTAAAAATGTTTCAAGCCCTTACTTTACAGATCGGGGACTAAAGGCAGTTGAAAGCAGTCTTCTATTTATAGGTTTGAGTTAGACGCCGAGCTAGCTTCGTTTAAGTCTTTTAGCTCTACCTCTGCCTTCGATTCCTCTATGGCAACCTCAGCCATAAACTAACTATCTAGCTTCTTAGGGCTTAGCTACTTTATCCGCTAGAGGAAGATAAGCTGCCTTGGCCAAAACCCTTCGAATCTCTTACCCAAAACCTATCTTTCGAGTTACTAAGCATCTCGATCTAGTAAAATAGCAAAAAACTTGGGAGAAATCGTGATGTAAATCGATTATTCCTTGCATCATAGGACTTGCTACGTCTTGAAATCCTAATTGTCATGGCTCCGCTGCATCACACAAAGCTGCTTTATCTGGTAATATACCCAACCTATTCGATAGATCCAGGGCATCCTTATAGGCTTCACCTTCTATTCCGTTTTTGTTCAAATCATCTAACTGAGGGGCAACAAATTATTGATTTGTTTTTGGATCTCTTTGAAATAGCTACTTTCGGTCCCATTTTCTGCCCGGCGCCGGGGAGAGACTGGGAGTGCTTTCGAGAACAAGAACACATGCACCGGGAATTCATCTGCAGAGCAGCTCCATTTCCTATCCTCTTTGTCCCAAATTCCTCTCCTTGCTCCGAGCGATCAGAATTCGAACACGCCGCGTTTTACTGGGAAGGATCGAACCATGGGAACGAATCTACAGGGCTATCACCTTCTTTGGCCAGATCTTCCTAACCGCCGCAGTCTTGCCGTTCCGCCGCTGTCTCTCTCTTGTCCAGATCAACCGCGACCCTCTTCCCTCCTTCTCTTCTTCTTTGTCTCAGATCTCCTCGAACGCCGTGACCTCGTCGTCGCCGCCGCCTCCTCCAGAACTCTTATGATGATGACGATGAAGGGGGAAGGGAAGCCGTCGTCCCGCCGTCGCAGTCTCGCCATCCCGCCGCTGCAGCCGCTGCCTCTCTCTTGTCCAGATCAACCGCGACCCTCTCCCCTCATTCTCTTCTTCCCTGTTTCAGATCTCCTCGAACCAGAGCTCACCGCCGGCGAGCCTCTCCTGCTTCACCATGGCGCAGCAACGTGGAGCCTCCCCTGCTTCACCACCACGCAGCAACGTGGAGTCTCTTCTGTTTTACCACCGCCAGCAAGCCTCCCTGCTTTCCCTCCCTCAGTCCCTGCCGCATAAGGAATCAGAGCCACCACTACCTGTTACCCTCCCTCCAGCCCTTTGATTTGATTCTGGGTTAGTTTAGCTGGATTTTAATTTTCTGTTAGTTGATTTTAGGTTATTGAATTGCTGAAAGTTACTGCTGAATTGTTATTGTTGTTGTTGAATTAGCTTAGGTTATTGAATTTCTGTTAATGGTTAATTGTATACAAGATCCATGTTGTTGTTCTTCTGCATCTGGTTGTTGCTATTGAATTTGATATTGGTCTGGATTTTCCTAATCTGTTCTTGTTCTGGATTTTCCTAATCTGTTCTTATTTCTTGTTCTTGTTTCTTATTTTGTTCTTGTTTCTTATTTTCCTAATTTGTTCTTGTTTCCTAATCTGTTTCTCATTTTCCAAAATTTATAGATTTTTTATTTTTGTAATTGAAGATAAATTTGGGTATTTTTAATTCTTGTAATTGGATTTTGTTAACTGTATCTAAAATTTTAAAATTTTGAGTTTTGTTAGTGGAAGAAGAATTTTTATTTTGAAATTGTTCTGAATTTGGAATTGAAGAATTTGTTAATGGAAGAAGAAGAACAATTCTCCTGAAAGAAGAAGAACAAGAATAATGAAATGGTGGAAAAAAAGAGTATTTTTGTCATTTAGAAAAAAATTTATTAGAAAGGACGATTTTAAAATGAAATGCAACAGTAAGGACGATTTTAAATCGAAAATTACAAGAGGGACGATTTCGATTCTGGCGCTAAACTTTTGGGACCAAAACCATACTTACCCCTCTTATATATAGAGGAAAAAAAGAGTATTATTTAGGCATCTGGTTAAGAAAAAAAATTATTTTTTCTATTTTAATGTAATTGAGTTATTAGTAGTGTGAACATCTATTTAAAGACACATTTTAATAATACAATAAAAAATATTTAACTAAAAGTTATTAAAATGATAAAATTTTATATTTTTAATGTATTAAATATGTAATAAACCTATTAAAATAAGAATATTTTTATAAAAAAATATGTAAAATTTAGTTTTCAATATATTTATTAGAGAGAAATATTAGAGGACCATCAGAATTTATTATTTTTAATCATTAATATTTAAAAATATGTGATAAAATATTTATTGGATTACTAGACTAAATAAATTAGACTAAACGAATTGAGTTAATAGTTAAGTAATAACAAAAAATAATAAATTTTGATGATCCCTAACATTTCTTTTATTATATATTTTTAACATGCGTATCCAAATAGAATCTGCTAGCTAAATTTATATTTAAATTAGGATTTAGTTAATACATGTTAAAGGTTATTTATTTTAATAGAAGTTTTCAAATTTCTCAAAAATCGATGAGGCACGGACATGGGAAAACTTTTTTATCTTTTATTAAGACATAGTTGGATACAACAGACACGCGTGTCGAACGAGTGTCGATGAATGTTTGTCTAAAATGTGTCTGACATACAAACACAATAACTCTCAGTAAAATGTCCGTATTTTATAGTCAATAATTAATTTGTTGCGGATTTAATTTTTATTTAAGAGTTTATCATTGACTAATGAATTACTGCCAAGGATGGCAACACAACTCAGACTTGCGGATACCCTCCCTTATTTGGTCGGCTCAGGGTCTTGGGTAGGGTGGGGGCTGGACAAGGATTAGATTTAGGTAATACTATATATATATATATATATATATATATATATAATTTTAATATCTAATATAGATAAAACAATTAGTAAAATAATTAATAACATTGTATAATTAAAAAGTTTTTAGTTTAATTTATGTTATGTACGTGATGATAGTCATATAAATTTTAAAATTTTATTTTGGGTTGGATTTTAATAATGATAGGAGCGGACGGGGATAAATTAGGTTTCGATTTTTTACTATTTGCAGCCGCATGATGAGTTTTACACGGGTTATTGTATGGTGGGGCGGGGTCGGGTAAAGCAAAATCCCGTCCTTCCAGTCCCATTACAACTGCTAATTACTTATTTATAAGACAGGATTCGAATTCTAATACTTGGTTAAGCGAACTAGTGGGTTAATCACTAGACGAACCCAAATTAGTTAAAAAAATAAAATTTTTAAGAATTTAGCTAATATGTGCGAATAAACTTATCATTAGTTGAATATTTTAAATTTTTTTATTTAATAGATACAAAATAAATACAATAATTTTTTTTTTTGTATTAAAAAAAATTAATTTGTAATCTTAACATGTCTCCTTAGAGCAACTCCAATGCATGAATTAGGGGTGTGCATGGGTCGGGTGAAACCGGGTTTGATGTGACCCAGACCCGACCCGAAATATATACCGGGTCTATTATTAGATCCGAACCCGGCCCTAAACCCGATGAAACCTATACACTTTCGGGCCACGATTATACCGGATAAAAATCGGGTGAAAAACCGGGCCGTTAACACTACATTACCTTGATACCTTCTTATAAGCTAGCATGTGAAAATATCCAAATTTTCAAGACTCCAACCATTATTTAGCATGGTAAAATTCACTTAGAAAAATATAACAAGAACCAACTATTCTCTAAAATTAAAGCATAACCATAATCAATACTAATATTGTCTAATAACACCAAATATTTAAATCAATACAAATAACACAATATTATACATTAATCTAAAATCTTATGCATTTTAAACATAAAACATTAACTTATAGTCTTATACTAACTAATAACACAAAATATTAAGGTTTACAATACTTAAATTTCACATAAGAATAGCCATCATTCATCACTAATAACACAAAATATTAATGGTGTATGATGACCGGACCACCGGGCCGACTTCGGGTGACCTGAGCCATGGTCCGGACCCGACCCGAAATAATGACCGGGTCTATTTTTGAGACCCTTACCCGACCCTAGACCCAGTGAAATCACACCAAAATAGCCCCTAAAATATTTGGGGCCGGACCGGGCCGGACCATGCACACCCCTAGCATGAATGTGTCAATTCTACTTTTTTTGAGAGAGAGAGAGAGGTCCTAACCGTTGGAAGAAAATAAGAGAAGGTCCCACACGATTTTCAAGAGAAACTAGGCCTTCTGAATGGGGACTTTGAGATGGCCAATAATAACTTGTCAAATGGCAAGTTATTATTTAAATAAATAATTATATAAAATTTTAATTAATTGTATTAAATAATTAAATAATAAATAATTTAGTAATAATTATAATAATTAATTATATTAAATAATTATATTTTTATTTAATTAATAATTTATATTAATTATTTAAATAATAATTAAATCGTAATTAGTTTATTAATAATTAAAATAATTAATTAAATTAAATAATTAAATTTTTATTTAATTAATAATTTATATTAATTATTTATGTCATAGTTAATATTGAATATTATTTAATTAAAATATTATTACATAATATGATTGTTGAGGATGAAAGAGACACTTATGCAGAAAATTTTGCTCAAGGCTTAGAGTATGATGATGTTAAAAATGGCTTATTACAACCTCAGCTAGGAAAAGAAGATTTTGCACCATACCATCAGTTTCTCCAAAGAAATGCCAAACTTCGAAATAGGCAGCAGCATAGACAATTGAAAGAGGACTTAATTGAACACATATAGCAATTTCACCATGCTTCTCGTCAAGTATAGAGTTTAATTATGTTTTTCTTTGTATTAATTAATTTTACAAATTAATGTAATCCCGAATTATATATTGTATATTATTGTTATATATGAATTTATTTAATATTACTATCTTTTAATAGTGAATTATTTTTAAATTTATAAATTTAAATTATATTATTGAAAAAAATTAATTACATTAATTTTAAGTATTTTAATTATTTAATTAAGTGAGACCACAACAAAGACTAAAGTTAGTTCTTCTTAATGGAGAAGAGAGAGATGCTTTGAGTTCCTATTTAATGTTTATGATGCAAAAGCTGATGTGGAATTACTTTTTATAACAGGTGGACCATAAACAGAAACTTAGATGAGTTCCCTACTCGAGATGATCTTAGAGTACAAGATAAATAAATTCATTTCTTAATTAATAACATTTGGCATTTTTACAAGTCTTCCCGTATTTAATTCCATTTAATAGTAATTAATATTTTCAATTTATGAAATTAAATGTCTTTAATGGTTTTAATTTAAAAATTCCTCCGCCGCGCTCTAAGATGAAATTATAAAACGAAAACATTTTCCCGCTCATTTTATTTGGCCACTCTCCTCCTTACTCCTTCGTCTTTACTTCTCCCGTCTTCCTCATCCACCTCCCCCTCCTCTTCTTCTTCTTCTTCTTCCAATCCATGCATCTTCCTCCAAAATTCTAGGGTTCCAAATTCCACCGCCAACCATGCCCGATTTGGGGAATTTGTCACTTTCCGAGACTCTAGCTCTCCCCACCCCCGCAGACCCTCCTGTCTTAACCAATTCTCTCCACTCAGCCAACCTCAAAAACCTACCGCCACCATCCAACACCGTCGTTTACACGCGCTATGCTCTTCGGCAAGATGGCATTCGCATCCACAAAAGTCACGGAACCGAGATTAAGGTTCCTGCCGTCAAAGCAGCTAATGGTGACGCCAAGGGTTTGGAGGATGGAATCAGAGAGTTCTCTCAGAAGAGGAACAAGACTGGCTCCGAGGATCCCGATCTTGAATTCTCACTTCCCTTCCTCGTTGGCGCTTCCAAAATGGTACAATTAAATTTCTTTTCCCTGAAGTCTGTAGATTTTGCTATGAACACTGGGGGGATTAGAATCTAGTTCTGTGTATTGGTTCAGGTTGAATGCCTTGTTTGCCATCGTCTAGTGTGCCCAGGGGAGGAGCTATGTTGTTCTGTTCGTGGCTGCGGGGGAATCTACCATATCAATTGTGCAAAAGAAGCTATGGGGATCTCGAATCCAAAAAAATTCAAGTGCTCACGACATGTAAGTATTTGATGAATCGCATCTTACAATTAGCGTAATGAATAGATTCAATTAGGATGCCCACGGGTATGTGTGTGGATGCTATATGCTCATAATTGGCATTATAATCACATCTCAGTGATAGAGGGGGTTTAGGGCGTAGCTATAATTTGTGATATTAACTTTAGTGTTGTGCCCACTAATGCAATTGAGAAAAATGGTTCTATAAAACAGGCATGCTTTGTTTGCAAACAAAAGAAGCAGTTGCGGTGTGTGCGTTGTACAAATGCATTTCATGAAAAATGTGCCCCATGGCCAGAGGCTGTGGTGAGCCTACAGGACAATCCTGGACATGCTATTTGTTGGAGGCATCCTTCTGATTGGCGATTGGATGGAAAGGTCATTTTATCTTTTCACAGAGACCTTTTACTGTCACTGCATATTGATTGTTTACGCTGCAATAGATGTTTTCATTAGATACATGACATATTCAGATTTAATTCTTTGCCCTGTTAGGGAATATCTTTTCTTTATGTTAGTCTTTTGTGTTTTTTTGTTCCTTTCCCTCCTATCATTTTCCTCTCTACAACCTACAACTTAAATCACAATCACAAGGATATGTTTTCCAGTTTATTGTGAGCTCTAATTTTACTGATTTTTTTTAACACTAACACTGGTGGCGTCTGCTAATCTCAAATTTCTTGTTTCTTTACTTGGTTTTTCTTACTGTCTCTTTAATTTTGTCCAATAAAAATTTTTAAAGGACGACGAGTGGGAGTGGGAAGGGATATGGGCACTAGTTTGAAACTTTTCAGTGAGTGTAAACTATGCCCGAATTTATTCACAGCCTTACATTTTTGTTTTAGCTTGTCTTAGATCACGCTGTCAGATACTTTTGCACAATGATCATAACTACATACTACTGCAATTTTATTTGGAGTTAAAATTATCTATCGGAGGTTGTCACATGTGGAGTGTCGATCATGTTTCTCACTGGATTTCACTTTTATGTTAAAATTGTACTATGATCCTTGAAAACATTAATGCCTCACTTGGAATTTGGTTCTGAAGTTTAGTTTTTGTATAAAATTCTGTCTTTGAAAAAACTTGGTTGCCATTAATCCTTGCTTAAGATGGAAAAAGTAGTAGTTTGACTACTTTGGATATATTTTTCTCAACTGAGTGAGATACGTCATGAAGGACAAAAATATCAGCTTATTTTTACTTATTTCCAATTTTCTTTTTTTTATTAGTATTTTTCATTTATTAGGTTTGCTGACAGGACTGTTGTATTTGTTGGATAAGCAGCTTGAAGGTTCCACAAGTGACATACAGGTTAGATTTATGACTCATGTTCTTGCTTCATATCATATTTGTATAAATCTTGTGCTGTACTTCTATTTCTCATGGAGCCATGGTAAATGTTTGGAAAGTAATGACGTCTTGGCATGGTACATTTACATTTTGGGATACTCGTTGTTAGAGATAATAAGAGATACCAATTTGGGAAAAAAAGAAGTGCTTTATATTGTTAAATTGCCATCAATTCTGTAGGGTTCTGTTATGCAAGTGTCTTTTTTCTATACTTAGATTTTGGAATGTTATAGATGATAATTTTTTTGACCATGTTCCATTTGCATTATTATGTTTAATCTCTGGCCAACAATTTCGTTGACTTCCCTGGCCTTTTCCAGGAAGTATTTCGTCGGTTGCCTGTTCCATATGTCAATGAGGATTTCAAGATTGATCTTACATGGAAAGAGATGGAGACTAAGATGGAACCACCATCATATGTGCATATAAGGCGCAGTATCCTACATTTTATTTATTTTGCTGAAACAGTTACCAATTCATTTAAGAATAAATAATCAGTTCTCCTTAAGAATGCTAAGTAAAATAGTTTTATGACATCTGTGTTAGGATATCTAGTTTTACTGTTTGTCATTGCATTCCTCATTAACAGAGGTTAACTTCTGTGCTGACTGCCGATCATGATATTGCTAACCTTAATCTAATCTCAGATTCCTACTTAGTCAAGAAGCGTAGTGACGAAGATGATGGTGCAGGGTGTACCAGTTGCAGTTCTACCTGCTCGGATGATTGTGTGTGCAGGTACTTGTGAATTGTCTTCGGTCGTTTGTTTATTTACATATTTTATCAATTTTTTTCCGCTTAGGTATAGATGGATTTTAGATTTCATTGTGTGTTATGCGATTTGATTCAGTGATAATGATAACCTTTTACACCATTGTTTAGTCTGGGGTTATTACATTTTAAACTAATCTAGCTAAAGATTACCTCTTCCAAATGATATGGCAATCATGTTTAGGTTAGATGATATTGTAAGAGCATGACACTGATAAACAATAAACATTAAAATAAACATGTACTTGTTCTATTTTGTTATCAATTTATAGTTGACAATGAAATTCATGGTTATCATAGAGAATAAAGAGATATTGAAGCTTGGCACACCCGTTCAGCAAATATCTGTTGAGAAATGTTATTTGTCTGACAAAAAATGTTTTATCTTTACTCCCATGGATCCGAGAAGTTATAAATGTTCACCCATTGTTTACCCGCACCTTATATAGATTCTATTATATTTCATTTTCATGACATATACCTGTCAAGTGACTTGTTAATAGCTTCGATAAGTTGTAGGTTTCCCATAGTCTATTATAACATGGAGTTTTCATTTTGTTAGAGTTCAATGCATAAGTTGCTCAAAGTCATGTCGCTGCTCAGAAAATTGCGGTAATAGGCCATTTCGCAAGGAGAAAAAGATTAAGCTGGTCAAGGTGGAAGAAACATCCTTTTCTCCTTTAATATCAATGTGTATGTTCGGGATTGAATTTTGTTTGGGGTGAAAAATTCTAAATTTTTGCAACCATGTGCTTCTGATTCAGACTGAACATTGTGGATGGGGTGTAGAGGCAGCTGAAACCATCAACAAAGGCGAATTCATAATTGAGTATATTGGAGAAGGTAGCTCTCATTTCTTTTGGCTCATATTGTTAAAAACCTTTTTTATCTTTCAAGTGTGCCTTTCCACCATTAACCGAAATGTTTTCTGTTGCAGTCATTGATGATGCTTTATGTGAAAAAAGGCTTTGGGACATGAAGTACGGGGGTGCACAGAATTTTTACATGTGTGAGATTCGTAAAGATTTTACTATAGATGCAACCTTCAAAGGAAATATGGCTCGCTTCTTAAACCATGGTTGTGATCCCAACTGTGTTCTCGAGAAGTGGTTAGTGCCAAAAATTCTTTCCATTGGCTTCATTAGTTCACTGTTGTACTAGTTGTGTAACCCGAAATGAGAATTCTTTGATATTATACCAAAGTTCTGCTAACTGCTATCACGCTTTAATACCCTTACATACATTTAACAAAGATTTTAATAGAAAGAGTTAAATTGATGGGCATTTAGTTTCAGAATGTACTTGTTCTTAAAACATGTAATTAGTAGTGAGATATCTACCAAATATTACTACACAAAAAGGGAAAGAATTTGTCTATTCCATGGGAGGTGCCTTGCTGTGTATCCGTCTTAGTTTTCGCTGTTTCTTGCAGGCAAGTAGATGGTGAAACGCGGGTTGGTGTATTTGCTTCCCGTTCAATAGAAACGGGAGATCCCTTAACATATGATTACAGGTATTTCCTGCTTTTTCTTTCTTCATTTTCTATTTTCTACTTAGTACGTATTCTCATCTCTTTCCTGGGTATGTTAAGAATAACACATAGGAAATAAATTGTGAATTTATCTATGTGATCAGAGATTAACATTTCTTATTGACTTATCAGATTTGTGCAATTTGGACCTGAGGTAAAATGCCAATGTGGTGCCCCAAATTGTCGAGGGTTTTTAGGGGTGAAAAAGAAAATTGTGAAGTTAGATATTTGTTGGGGTTGGGGATCAAAGCGTAAGAGAACTTCAGCTGCATGTCCTGCCATAGAAACACATGTATGATTCGTTTGTTTGGTGCCTCTATTTTGGTAATCCTTGTGCATTGCCATCACTTTTGTATGTAAAGCCGAGATGAATTTTCAAATGCAAAACTCATTTGAAAAGGAAAAATGATAAAGCGAAAAAAAAATGAACCAGGGCGATAGGGATCAGTTTGCTAAGAGCAGACGACAATGGCATTTGTAGCAATTGAACAATGAAATAAATCTTTATTTTATTTATCGAATTTAAGAATGAAAAAATTACAGTTGAACAAAAAGATACTAATTCAATGTGAAAAATTCAACCATTCCTATTTGTATTGTCTTCTGAATCTCATGTACAGAGTTATGTTAATTAGTGAATTTCTCTCTACCCATCTAAAATTTCAATCATGTTATCTATTTTCGGAGTTATATATATTTATCATTATTATTATAATCTAATATACACTGAAAAGGGTGAATCCCAATTTAGTCACATATTTTGTGGTGTACCCTGAGAAAGTTCCTACATATCTTTTCCCAACACTTCCTATCAGGCTCCACGAATTCTACTCGGCACTTCACTTCTTCAGCAAACCTTTTCTGCATTATTATTGCAATAAAAATCGTTAAGCCTTTTGGGATGATATATCATTATAAAATTTCCCTTTTAGTACAAAGACGGAAAGAACATGATTATTCTAATTATAACGGACTATAAATTTTTTGTTTGAAAAAAATATATTCAATTTGTTAATTACCTCTATCTTGTCCATACCAAGAAGGCGGTCAATTAGATTAAATAGTATATCTTTGTTATACTCAGGGTGACCTTGAATTCCAAGAATGTGATCTTCAATTACAAATATTTCAACCCCAGTTTTGTCTGAGGAAGCTATGACATTTGCACCCACAGGAACCTCAAAAATCTCATCTTGGTGTATCTCAATGATGGAGAGTGATGATGGCATGTTATGATGGTCATCAAGGTACCATAATGGAGCTCTATCTTTGGCAAAACTCACTTGTGTTATCCCAATATCCCACCCTCTTTTTGCTCTCCCAACCCTTCCACCCAATGCCCTGCATAGTACCTATAGAGAACAATCAGGTCACGTGACTAAGCATGTGCTGAATGAGAAGGAAATGTATACTGTATACAGTACCTGGTGACCAAAGCAAATGCCAAGAATCTTCTTCTCCATGGCATCAAGGATTTGCAAAATGAAGCAAAGTTTGAGGATCCAATAGTCATTACCAAATGCATCATTTGAACTACCTGATACAACAAACCCATCATATTTATGGAGTTCACTGATCTCAGGGAACTCTCCTTCACACACTCTAAACAAATCCCAACTTGCTCCTTCTTCACCAAATGCTTCTGCATACACCTTCAAGTATCCGCCATACATTTTCTTCACATACTCAGGGTCCTTTGCTGCTTGAAGCAAACCATATCTTCTTCCATTTCCATTATTATTCATTACCATCTTCAAGTGAAATTAAAGGAGGATGGAGTGGTAGCAAATATGAATGAGTTCGTTATTTGAAAAGTTGAAAGGAGAATCTAACCCAGAAACCAAAACCAATTTGTGTGTGCTAGTTTGTAGAGTACACACGTCTATTTATATTTAACTTTGTTCCAATTGCAAAATTATAATAATTTTTTTTCCGTTGACCGTCATCTGGTAAACTTTTTAGATTAATATATATGTAGATTTTATTGTCTCTAGATTTATTGAGTAAAAAATAAACCAAATTTTTAATATGACAATTATTATAGATAAAAAATATAAACCTTTTGAATAACGGAGCGTTTATTAAATGAATTTAGGTAATACGACATCATTTCTCAAATAAATGTCGTATTCAAAATGTGTCATATAAATAGACTCGATAAATAAAAAAGGTGTCTTTGTTTCATCCTATAAAATTAAATCAGAATCTATGAAGCACGGATTCGCTCATGGTGCCGGCGTATTCGTGTCGGACGCAAATTCGACGCCGACACACGGTGGATACGTCAAACGAACGTATCAACGGCGTGTCTTCTTGCAGTGTAGAATTTTGGTGAAACGGTTACAAATCCGAATAAGTTTGACCTGATTCAAATGTTCATGAGACGAATCTTTCTGTTGGGCTGCAATTCTGCAATTGATTTTGTGATTTTATGCCTGATTAACCGATTTTTTCTTTTTAATTTTAAAATATTTTAAAATAAAAACAAATCAAAATTTAAATTTAAAAATAAAATAATTAATAAATCAAAACATAAATCTACTTGCTGTTTGTTTTTGGTGGCTTACGTACTCACTAGCTTAGCCGTTCTTGGTTGTCTGCATTATTTTGAAGAAGAAGACTAGAAGATACAGAGGATAATGGACTTGAAGCTGTGGTATTTGTAGATGATGGACTTGGAAGAGAATAAATTGATACATTTTTTGTTAACGAGATAGCAAGAATAGATTAAAGTTTTTTATTTTTTAATAATTACATAATTTTAAGACTTTTTTATGCAACTATATTTACTCTTATATTTTTAATATGATATTTTATTAATTTAATATATTATTTAAATTTTAATTCACAACGTATCCTAAATGTATTGTATCTAATTTTTTATAAAAAGAACATATCGGTAAATCCGTGTTGTGTTGTATCCGTATCGTGTGTCGAATCGGTGCTTCCTAGATTAGAATACTCTTTCTTCCATAAGAAACACAATTGATAAATCATAAACGCGTGTAGTCTAACATATTTAAATAATAATAGAAACAAGAAAGTTAGATTATGGCAACCACCGCGTTTCAGTACAAAGACCGCAGCGTTCCGCGGTGTTAGCTATCAGGGTGGCTTATCAGCAATATATATGTTTTTTTCTACTATCAATCTTTCCAGAAGTAACGAATCCATCACGTGGAACACATGGTATTGATATCTCTCATGCTACTTTCTGTGGTTATTAAATTAATCTTTTATTTCACCCACTAAAGAAAACGATATTAGTTGCAAATATACTAATACAGAGTTAATCATGATGTTAGCTAATAAGTTTTGATGTCAATCATGTCATCTTTTACTCAAGCCTTAGATTTAATTTAACCAGAGCTTATTTTAAATATTTCTAAATATTAATAATAACATGACATACTCATATTAGTAACAATTTTTGTGCTCTTACTTGGCACAACTACAAGCATTCTCAAATCTCAATTGATTAATTTAAGACTATAGATATTATATAGTAAAAGTTCAATTGAATGTTGGATTTTGTAAATATCATTCACTAACTAGAGTGAAAGCAGTAGAAGAGTGAAACAAATTAAAACGGGGCCATTGAAATTGAAATAGTATGACATACAGGGTGGTGATAAATGGTAATGGCACGTGGAAAGCATAGCAGCACATATAAAAGTGAAGGGTTTCTCAGTTCCTGGAATTTGCTTCACACAGAACTGCACATGTTCAATTGCTCATTTTGCCAACCACCCATACAACACAACTGTTCTTCAACAGTAGTAAGTAGTGACAATAGAGAAAAGGGAACCTCCTTTATTTCTTTACGAGAAAAGTATAAGGAGATAATGGAATATTTATACAATGTGTACAATGGAGGTTTAGAAAAGTATTAGAGATATAATTATTAGTTTTATCTTTTTCTATCAGTTAAAGTTTTTGGGATGAGTGGTATCATGACATGGTATCAGAGCTCTATATCCGAAAGGTCAAAGAGTTTGATCCTTGGTAAACCCAATATCAGATTAAGCTTTTAGGATGAGATGTTTATTATCCCTAATACCAGTACTCGAATAGTTATTCTGAATAGTATGAGTGATATTTATTTTTTCAAATGTTCAGTAATCTTTTTAGAAAAAAAAAAAAACAAATAGATTCATGATTATTTAATTCAAAAATAAATACGATTAATTAAAAATACAAAAATGTTTATTATTTTTAAAATTTGAAATATTTAAATTATTCTATCTAAAATATATGAGAATAAATAGATGTTTTTTTAAAAAAAATTAGATATATGATGTCTCTCATTTTAAAAGGTGAACCCTGAATGCGTTTTTATATTTTCAATTAGCGAAAGATTTGTTTTTTTTTTTTGTTGAATTAAAATTTAAAAGGTTATAAACTTATTTATAATTTGAATAAATTATCATTTGTACCCATAAAAGATATAGACGCTGACAAATGTACTCCATATAAAAATAAAACGACAATTGTAATTAGAAGATGGTTTTCGTGTGCCAAGAATACCCTAACGAACCAATTGCGTAACCAACTTCCGGGTATTTTTGGCATACGGATGACATCTTCTGTGGTTACAATTGTCGTTTTATTCTTATATGGGTATATTTATTAGCGTCTGTATTTTTCATGACTACAAATGATAATTTATTTTTTATAGTTTTTTATTTTTTGTAATTTATTGGGCCCAATATCCACTCCAGACCATATATGATAGGCCCAAGTACAAAGTGAAAAGGTGTTCAGCCTATAAGAATTGGACACTTTTTTGTCCCTTCTGGGCCGAGACAGTTAAGAAGATCCAAGTAGTGAATAAACCGAAAAAGAAAAAGAAAAGGGTAGTTTATGATGTTCCCCTTTTACTTTAACGATTTATTAGAAAAAGTAAGAAAGGTGTATGATGAGCTTTTCAGAAATAGGAAGCGGATTGCGACGGCGAAGGAAGAGAAGGGCCAGTTCTACTTTTTCATGTGCCATTTTACAAATAGAAAATAAAATACAATATGCAAAAATTAAAAATAAAAAATAAAAGAATTGGACTGTCATATCCACAGATATAGATAGAGTACAGACGTGAGACATATTGAGAAACGAGCCTAAAAATATTGTTCCCGCTGCTAATTATAAAAAAGTTTGCAACTTTATAAAAAGCAAATAATAAATACATAAAATAAAACTATAATAATAATGGCACTGGAAATCTGGAATTGGTTAGGTTTTGATGCCGGATACTATAACTAGGTAAAAAGATCAGTAAAAAAATAAAAAATAATAATTATTAAATTTATAATTTTTATCATATATAAATTTACTATTTAAATATTTATTTTTTATTTACTTTAAAAAAAATTATTCTTTCATTGGATACCATGCACCAATGCAAATGCTACCTCAATTTTTAACCGTAACCCTGATCCTTCCACAAAGTAACGATTGTTGTTACTCTTTGGGTGAGACTGAAGAAGAACCGTTGGATGAGAAGAACTTATCTTGGTTTAAGAGCTGGTCTACTTTCTCTTGGGTTGTGTCTCGTTTTCTTCACCCTTTTACTAAAATAAATAAAAAAAAATTAAATTTTTTTAATTGTGATATCTGACTTTTCCTCAGACATTCTGTCTCTTGCTGTTCTCTATGATAGCATTGAGCTCAGCAACACACTCACCCCTCTTCTCTTCTCTTCTTCTCTTCTCTTTCCTTCTACATTTTCATACAAAATGTTTCTGCTTCTCGTCATTTTCTGCCTAATCAATTATTTTTCACACTTTCTCAATCAACACCGTACCCCCCAACTAATCTATCTATTATTTATGGGTTTATCTATCAAGATTACAAATTAATTTTTTTATTAAAAATATAAAAAAAATAAATTTTTAATATATTTATTAAATAAAAAATTTTAAATCTTTCACTAATAATAAACTTATCATATAATCTAAAAATACATGCTAGCTAAATTCATTATTTATTGACTTACACACTATTAGAGTATTAGTAAATAACATTCATGAGTCACAAATATTAGTAATCAAATATTTTTTATAATTACGTTATATATAAAATTAAATATTATATATATATAAAATGAGTAATAGCTCAAATGACATAGTCTTCCCATACTCAATTAAGAGGTTGCGGGTTCGAGTCTCATATCTTTGGTAAATATATATAATTAAGTTAATATTAATGACTAATTTTTAATATATATATATAATTTGCTTTCTGTAATTATATACAAACACAATCATTCTTACTTTTATTTATTTATTTATTTATATAAAAATACTATACAACTACGACTCTAAAATAGCATTTGTTTTGAAGTATTCAGACAAAAAACAGAAAGATTGAAATTTACTATTATGTTTCTTGGTCTAGAGAAAATTTCAGTCTTTATCTCTAAAATGTCATTATTTTAATACCTGCAAAAAGTGAGGATATAGGAGACTGAAATTTTTGAAGATAGAAATTGAAATCTTAATAACATTTTATACCTAAAATAACTATATTTCAATTAATTAATTCCAACTTTATTTTTTATGTAAATTAAATTAGAGTTTCATTCTTATTTCAGGATCTGTCTCTCACTTTACATCAAATACAATATTAAAAACTTATTTCAGTTTCTGTCTGTTAGTCTCTCCGTCTCTATGTCTTTTCCAAACACTACTTAAAAAATACTTACAATGATTGTCTTCATAATTACATATTGGGATAAAAACTTATTTGTTTTATATTTCAGTTTTATTAAAAAAAAAAACAAAAAGTTTTCTCTTTTTACAAATTAAAGATATACCTTTTTCACCTCATGGGGTAGTAACTGGTTGGTAACTAGTAAGAAATCATATTTTGCGTGGAGGAAAAAGAATGAAACTTATATTATAATAAGTTTGGCATTAGATGCATTTACCAGTGATGCAAGTAAACTGCAGCAAAACACAGAAAGGGTAATTCCTTCTCAATCTCACATGTTGTGTTGAAAGAAGCAAAAACTTTTTGTTCTGTTAGAATGGAAACGTAAAATCCGGGTTCCCTTTACGAATACCCTTTATTTGAAGAGACCGAAAGACCAAACTGCCCCATTGGGCTTTTTATATGGGCCCCCAACACAAGTAAATTTCTATTTTCTCCATATAGTGCAAAAACCCAACCGAAACCTACTCCAATTTATTTTAAATTTTGTTTTTTTTTTGCTTATTAAATAATAAATAGAAAGGAAAAAAGATTAGGTCTAGAGCCACATTTTACTAAGTATTAATAGTAGTGTATAGTTGTTAGTAGTTGTAGCCTTTGGTATGGTGGTTATCTCGATAAATTTAACCTCGGCATGTGAGCCTGTTTAGTCAGGTAGAAAATGAGAGCCTTTCCAATATATATATATTTTTTTGGTTGGAAATCCTATGCACCATGAATGAATATAAAAATATTAGAGAAAAGGTCTTGATTTGTACCCAAAGCACACAATAAAATACGGCCAGTCTCATCAATTTAATACTCTACTACTACTCATAATGTATTCTAATTATATTAAGAATTTTACTAATTTGTGTTCTAAAATATAGGTTAAATATATCATAAAAAAATATTTTATTTTTATTATAAAAATTAATTTTTGTTATTTTATTATTATATTTTAAAAATATATTTTTAGATACAAGTTAGTTAAATCCTTATATTAAAATTTATAAGAGAAAGTTTTAAGGTGGTTACTCCAATAAAAATTTTATCATTATCATCATGTGAAGATACTTTATTTTGACCATTGAATGATAAATTATAAGACTTGATTTTCATATGTTATAAAAGTGTTACTTTTATTTAAAGTGTGACCAAACAAATATACACTTTTTAAATAAAAACCATCATAAAAAGATATTTTTGACATCTTCATTAGAGTAGTTGCCAAATTTTAATTGGTCTAATAATCTTATGTAATTTGACTAACATTATTTTAGACAAGAGAACAAGTTTAAGAGGCATGTTATGATCTTTTTAAAAGTATGAATAGACACATCATATTTGTTTTATGGAGGATCACCAATTTAATTTCTAAAAATATAAAAATAATATTCCAAAATTTTATTATATTCATAAATTAATGCTTTTTATTTTTAAATGTATTTATATTTATTATAAAAAATATTATTTGTCCTTTAAAATTTAATTTTTAGTTAATTAGTCAATTTCGTTAAGAATTTATTATTATTTAATTAATTTAAATATTTATTTTTACGTATTAATCGTTAAAAAAATAAAAAATAATTATTTGTTTTTTTTAATTAAATAAAAATAATATTTAAAAGATATCTAATTGTAGTAATTTATTATTAGGGTTTGAGAAACCAGAGAGTAAGTTAAGAATTAGGTGAAAACTCAGGTGCAGTCGACTTCACGTGAAGTTGATAGTTAAAAATTATTAGATGAAAATTTAGTCAAATCAATCAAATCATCTAACAGTTCTCAATTATAAACTTCGTATGAAGTTGGTTGTACTTGAGTTTCTAGCTAAGAATTAATTTTGTTTTTGGCAAATGTGTGATAGAGAAATAGAGTAAGTCACCAGCTTACCCTTTTTATAATAATGAGGAAATAATGGTTTTGGCTGGTATTGAAGGAGGGGTAGGAGAGGAAATATGGTAAATGAGGAGGGTTAAGAGTGGAAGGAAATAAAGGACAGAGATTGCTTGCGCAAATCTAGCTAATCTGGACTTCTGGGGCAAGCAATTGAGAGCTAAAAAAGATTTCAGACAGAGAAAGAGAAAAGAGAAAGAGAAAAAAAGAGTGGTGGAAGCAGAAGCAGAAGAACCATAGTAGTAGCTTCAATTCAATTTCCTTCATACACTCTATTACACTTACACCCCATTATTATTATTATGTTTGCACACAGAGCAGCCATAGCTCCACGTCCTCCATCCCTGCCTCCTTAGTAGTTTCTTTCTTATCTCTTTGCCTTTGCTCATTCATTGTTTCATGGGGTCTTGGAGTTGGTGGCAGCAACTGAAGCTGAAGCAGAAGCAGAAGCCAAATATGTTGGTGTGGCCATGGCCTTTGCTTTTGGCTTCTTCAGATTCTTATTATTATCATTATTATTATTATTGGATCCATCAAGCAGGTTGGTTTGTGTTTATTGAGATGATGATGATGATGATGATGAGAAACCTTTACTTTTGTCAAGGATGTGGTGTTCCTGTTTCTGTTTCTGTTTCTGTTTCTCAACAACACCAATTGTTGTTGTTGTTGTTGTTGTTTCTCTCCTGATTTGGCTCTTCATTATTATGATGCTGCTCATGAAGGTGATATTGGCTACACGGCTCAATCTATATTATTATTATTATTATTATTATTATTATTATTATTAGCTTAGTCTCAACTCATAGTAGAATTTTCCTATTATGATTTCTTTTACTTTTTTGATTTTCAACATATGTTAATATGCAAGGTGTTCATCATATTGATATTATTGCTTGTGATCTCAATTGCCTCAACAAATCATGGCCCTTATTGAATCAATTTAATTTAAATTTTTGCTGGGAAAGCAAATTAAAGTAAGGAAATGGAGGTTTCTTCAGTTGTGGCTTGTAGGTGCTTGAATTTTTTTTGCAGTAAATGGGGATGCACCTAATCCTGTAGGATTTTGGGGCAGTGATGCTTTAAATTTTGGGGGTCCCTTAAGGTACACATTACAGAGCCTTCAACATCCAAACCACTGTTTTATTACCGTTTCAAATTTAATGTCAGTCCTTGCTTCTGTCTCTTTCACCAATTTCTTGGTTATTGTGATAGTTGCTCCTTAACAAGCTAAGCCTAGTTAGTTAAAATAATAATAATTAAAATAATACTAGTACCTCACTTGAATTAGTGAATAATTAATAATTAATCCATGTGTATATGCAGTGTGTTAATATTTGGTTTTATTATGTATGTATGTTGTCCAATCAATGTTGTGGATGTGGGTGTGGGTGAGGTGACAATCCACATCCAATAGGAAAAGGGTAGGGTCTTGCATTGTAAAATTACTGAAATTGCCAGTCCTATTTAAGAGTGAGCCAGCCACCATTTCTTCTTTCTCTTTCTTTCTTGTAAACATATCAACAAAAACAACAAAGTTGTGAGCTAGGGGTCACCATTGCCTCATTAGTCCATTTGCAACACTGTCCTTTTCCTTCTGCCTTGTGTGCCTCCCAACCTTTTTTTTCTCTTTTATTAGTTTCGCTAGTAATTAGTAACATCATTTATTTTTTACATTCATTTCGTATTTTATTATAGCAGCAAGTGTGGTTTGTATAAGCCAATGAGTAATAGTTCAAATGGGATAGTCTCCCCATACTCAATTAAGAGGTTGTGGGTTCGAGTCTCATATCTTTGGTAAAAAAAAAAAAAAGTGTGGTTTGTATAATGTCAATGAGTTATAGCTCAAATGACATAGTCTCTCCATACTCAATTAAGAGATTGCGGATTCAAGTCTCTTATCTTTGGTAAAAAAAAAGTATGGTTTGTATAGTAATTATTAAATCGGAAATGGCAAGAAGACAAAAAAAAAAAGGTTATAATTTGTCTTATTTAATATTTACTAATTGTTATTATAATTAATAGATATTAAATAAGGCAAGTTCGTGTTGTTTTTAGTTTTTTTTTTTTTGTTACTAAATATTTTTGTACTAATCATGTTTCTAAGATTGATAACAAGGTGTATTTTTGTCAAATTTAAAAATATAATTGGTGCAATTCAAATTTCGAAAACTATTTTCGAATGAGCAGCGGCCATTACTTTGGACAATAAAGCGCAAACCAAGTCTCAAACATTCTTGTATTAGATTTTGTATGCACGTGAAAGCATGGATGTGCAGAGCACGGTTGAAAGTTGAAACGAATAAAGAAGAGTGGGGAGAAAAAGAAGAGGAATATGATTCTTCCTCGGAGGTGTCTTGTTTTGATGACGGATCCTCTTAAGAATTTTTTACATAAAAATAATTGTATGTGAATTTTTACGTATTTTTTTTTTAAAGTTCTATACTCGCTAAAGAATAGTTAAATGTGAACACGGCCAAACCCAAACTACTCTAATTGAAGCCCATATCCATAATCTACTTATTAATAATGTGAATGTGGGTGAAATTCAGGTGTAGTTGACTTCACATGAAGTTGATAGTTGAGAGTTATTAGATGAAAATTTAGTCAAATCAATCAAATCATTTAACGATTCTCAACTATCAATTTCACGTGAAGCCGACTGAATTTCCACTGTGAAGGTGTTTTATAGGTAAGAGTAGAATATTAAGACTAGTTTGGGTAAAGAGGAAATTGAAGAGGGGTGTAGTAACCCGTGAATTCACACAAAATTAAAGACATGTGTATGTAGTAACATTTCACATTTTGTGTGAATAAATAAGAGGGTAGTGGGGACGATGATCCCACCTATGTGAAATTTAAATGTACTTTGGATACATTATATTGTCCCCATAATTAGGTTCTCTTTTTGTTTCCACTTTGTTCGGCCTTATGATAAAACCCATGTTGACTTACCAACTATGACCTTTGCCACGTGACTTCATCAAATATATATACTCACCACATTAATTGGAAGTAGGCACTAGCTACTTCCAATGCAAATCAACACTCTTAGGCTTAGCCCTTTGAATTAAACAGGATCTACCTACTATATATTATACCATGAAAGCTATGTTAGCTTCCGTAAATAAATTCCAATTTCATGTATCATAATAAATAGGTTGCCTACTTCAATTAAAATGTTCTAGTTATGGTGAAAAACTACTTGGACATCAATGATTCGATAAATAATTAAATGTATATAATATAGTTGGCTCAGATGACTACTGAAACTAGGATCTGACAGAAGCTTACATTGAATGTGGCAGCGTGTGGTGATTTTCCACCTTCTAATTTTTGTAAACGTCATTCATCAACTGACCAAGATTTTGCAAGGGACCTTTCATGCCATTCATTTTTTAACTCTTAATTAAATAATTTATCTGTATTTTCAGGTGTATGTCCAAATTATCAATCAAAAAAAGAAAAATACATACCCATTTCTATACTATATATAAAGCTTTTTTAAAACCAGATGTGACAAATAATCCATCAAGTAACACTCTAATATGTTATCTTGAAAGTGCATGCAATGTGAATCAATTAGACATACAGCACAAACCCCTTTATCCATACTTGTATATAATTAAGATTTGAAGACTACTGTTACTCTATAGATTAATAACACATACAAAACTTGGAACTGTAAAATCTTTTAAAATGTCAATCAGAAGTGTGTATATATATTCTATAAGTACAGACAATTTACTGAGTTGTCGTGGTGTCTGCATATCGGACATATTATAGATTTGACACTTGTTCGATATGTGTATCTACTGCATCCAACTGTGTATTAATAAAAAAAAAAAAATTCTAAATATATTTAAATACACATAAATATCATCACATATCAATGTGTTCAATTTTATTCTTAACATATATTTTTAAAATAAGTTTAAAAATAATATATATGTATTATTTATTAAAACAAATTTTAAATATTTTATAAATTAAAAAAAATTAAAAATAGTTAAAATTTTATTTTATATTTTATATATATGTCCGATCCTATATTTTATAAGATTTTAACATTTGTATATTTACGTATCTTCTGTCATGTTGGGTTGTCGGGTTGTGTCCTATATCTTTGTACATCATAGTATATATCATTACATTGTTTAACAAATTTGCATAATATTTAAAAAATCATTAGTATGCACTCTGAATTCATCTCATTTGATGAGAAAGTTTAGGTGATCACGAGTTTTTTAACTAATAGTTCCATTTTTTCTCCACTCTATTTCGTTCACAAAAAGAAGGGTAGAGCTTACTTAATTGGTTAATTTCCTTGATTTTCTAACACGTATAAGTAACCATAATAACCACTCAGATTTGATATTTTATGTAATTTATTATAAATGCTATAGAATTATGGATTCAACATTCAAGTAATAGAAATAGTCATTGAAGTAAATATCATATTATTGTAAATCCTAGAAATAAGTCATTTTGTATAACTGCTCTTAGAACACATTATTATTTTCTACTCCAATAAACATTTAGAAATTATTATATTGTCCATGTTACAGAAATGATCTATGCTACTTTATAATATTCGTTTCAATCATTTGGATATTGGAATCTAATTGGGTAGTAAGATGTGTGTACGTGGAAACTACATAATTATCAATTATGATATACCCAATCGAAGCTACATCCATATATTTGAGGATTTGAGACCCTAATTAATTATATGTAACTCATGCAGCGTTTTACTTTTACTATAATCGATTATTCACCGTATGAAGCGTCGTCTTCATCATTTGGCTACGTACTTTATGGAACTTAGCATAAGTTATGACGTCACACCCCATCAAAATTTCTTGACTCTTGGTGAACACATTACCGTGCTAAATCATTCCAACTTCAAACAACATACAACAAAACACACTACAATAAAAGAGAGCTATTTTAACATAATTTTTTTTAATAGTCATAGTTAAGTATAAAAATTAATATATATTTTTGACAAATATTATAAATGTTAAATTTTTTATATTTTTTTATGGGAAAGTCTAGGAGACCAGCAACTTTGTTAAATTTTTGTCAACATGTAACCAGCAAAAAAAATGAGTCATTAGATGAAATTTCACACCAATCTCACACCATTAAAACTATCTTAATGGCTATTTGATGGTTACAAATCACAAAAATTGCTGGCTCCCTAGCATTCCTCTTTTTTTATTTATAATTTTATTGTAGAAAATTATTCCTCAAATTTGACACTCATTTATTTTTAACATACTCCATTATTCATTTTTTTCGTTGAGTTCCGTCAATTTTGGCATCACACTGCTCTCAGTTTGAGATCATACTATTTATTCTTCATCTTCAAAATCTTAGTTTATTCTTCAGTTTCAAGATCTCATCTCATTCTTTGTTAAAAAATTTTTGTTGAGAATTTGTTATGGTCAATAAATGTCAAAATAAATTGTATTTTTTATGGTTAATAAGTATTAGAGATTTAAACTTTTTTTACAATAATTTTATCAAAATTATTCATTCATCACAAATTATTTTTGATAGCCAATATTTATCAAAGTAAGATTTAAACTTTTTTTACAATTACTTATATATGTTAAAAATACTATTTTTGACAAAATTTTTATTAACATATTTTTATAGTTAAAATAGTAGTATCAAAATTTATTTTTTTGACAAATTTTAATTTTTTTTACACATAATAATCCTTAAAAATAGTTTATATTGTTGTAGTTACAAGGACTATAGTGCTTAAATAATATTCTTATAAAGATGTTTATTTAATTTTCTTCTTATTCTATCTTTAGCTTCCATTTTTTCACGAGAATCTCGAGTTGGATTATTAAGAGAGAATGTGATTAAAAAGTAGATAACTTTAAAATGCAAGTTATGGAGAAGAGTATATATAATAGTGAAATTTCATATAAGAACATATACCAATTTCTATTAATGAAAGAAACCCAACATCGGTGTATATAATTAAGCACTTATACTCTACTTTAATGGAGGGAAAACACTATTATTATTGAAGAATCAGGAAAAGGAATAAGGCAGAATGGTTAAAGAAGGAACCCATGAAGTGATGATGAGGACGAAATATTAACCTTTTTAAATTGGAGAATATTTAAAGTGAAGCTCTTGCATGATGTTGGGTTGTCAAAGCATAATTAAACTAGAAAATAAAGTTGTTGAGCCCTAAATTATTGGAGAACCGTGTCACATTACCATTGGATGATCTTATTAGGGTATTAATTAATTGGGTTATAGTAGGTAATCAATGATTTTTTTGAACAACATGAAAAATGGACTTTAAAATTGACCCAATTCAAGTAAAACGCACTACACCTCCGAATTACTCACCTAAATTCTAATATTAAAATAACCATTCGCATACCTAGTAAATTGAACATCCGATGTATTCATTGTTCACATTGTTTAATATTTTTATTGTCTACCTATATTTTTCCTAATTATAATTAGGAGACCACTTTAATAAAGGCACTAAAAATGTGTTTTTTTAAAGACGTTTACACATGTCATGTTATTATTTGGACATTATTATTGAACCGGTTAATAAAAATAAACCAGAACAAAATCGGTTTATTATAGCAACAATAATAAACCTAATTATCTGCATTATAATTATTAGACTCGATTTGATCCAACCGAATTATGCCATTTAAACCGAATATCTTTAAATTTTTTTGATAAAAAGATAATTATATTCCTGACTTTTTATTGTTCAGACATTTAAATCCCTAAAAATTTAAAAATACAATTAAATCCCTAAAAAAATTAGGTTTATTGTTATTGTTATAAAAAAAATCGGTTTTATTCTAATTTGTTAAAAAATTTAAAAATAACCAGTTCATTAATACGTCTAATAATAATTGGACACGTAAATATTTTTACAAAAAGACGTTTTACGCATCTTTATGTGAGCATCCCCTTATAATTAATATTAATATTAATATTAATATTGTTGTTGCCCCGCTCCAATCTCCAAAAGAGTAGGCAAAGGAGAAACTAGCAGCAATAAAGGGTTTGACTATTGTGGCAACGGTTTACCAATATAATCATGCAGCTTGGAATAGAAAGTGGTTTTGTACCACTTTCATGGCCGTGCTTTGTGGACTCTAATAAGTAATTTAGGGCCATAAACAAATATTTATATGATTAATATACTTTTTTATTTTTTGGATCTTATATATTTGCATGAGTGATGGCTATAAGTAAATGAATACCATAGAAGCTAAGCATTCGAGAAAGTGGAAGCCCTATTCCATGAAATGAATTTGAACAGATATAAAATATTAAATCTGGTGAATTGAATGATTAGTTTTTTTGTTCGTTTAATCAAAGTGTTAGAGTGTGTTTAGAAAGTATTTAAGGAGTGAATTTTAATATTATTTTAAATTTAAATTCATGATTTGAAATAATTAATTGTATGAATGAAATTAATTTTGTATTTTTTATTATTTTATTTTTTTGTGGTTTTTTTATTTGTTTGTTAAGGACAATTTTGATATTTTAATCTTTAGTAATAGTGAAATTACAAATCAGATCTTTTTTTATTCGATTTAGTTTAAACATTAATGTGAAAATTAAAATTTCTCTGAAATTTAAAAATTATATTTTTATTGTATTCTAAACCAAAGAAAAAAAATTCTTTTCTCGTGAGAATTCTATTCTCAAGGTATTCCAAATAAATTCTTAGGTATTCGAATTTTATTTGTGCATACAACTTATTGATTAAAAGTAGATCCTTAAATAAAAACTCATATTCGTGATAAATTAATCTTTTGACCTGCAAGTTAAAGAATACCGTAAAAGTCAATGAGTAATAGATCAAATGACATAGTCTCTTCATACTCATCTAAGAGGTTGTGGGTTCGAGTCACTCTATCTTTGGTAAAAAAAAAAAAAAAAAGAAAGAAAGAAAACCAGATTCATTCATTTGTCTCCACTTGATCCTCTTTGGCCTTCTAAATTTTTCTGATGTCTTTGTTGTGTTTGTCTTTGACTGTGAATGCAATTGAGGGAAGCTTTGATTAATTGGCATGGGGACCTCAACATCCCCCATGGGAATGCATACAATAATAATGTTATAAATGACAGTACAGATTACCTTACGAAACTTCGTTTTTCCATTGAAGATATAAATTTTGTTTTCATGGTGTGTGATGTGTCTACTCAGCATGATCGAGTGAAAGCGATGTATGATAATATTGTGCAACCTCTTGTTTTTCCTTCTATAAAATTATCTCTTAGGGTTTATATATATATTGGTATTTAATCCCCATTTTGTTCTGTTCTGTAGACACTCTTGTACATGTAGACCGGGATATTATTGTAAATTCATCATGTACAAGATAAGCAATTAAGCACATGACATGATGAAAGTTGATATTTTGAGAGTCGTTAGATGAAAATTTAGTCAAATCAGTCAAATCATCTAACGACTCTCAATATCAACTTCACGTAAAGTCGACTTTACTTGAGTTTCCATCTAAAAATAATCATACTTGTGTGTGTTAGTGGAAGAGCATTATTAGCTTGTTCTAAAATTATTTAAGTTAAATTAAGATTCAATTATACGTATTTCATGCGCAGAAATACTTAACTTCTTGGGAGAACTTGCGTCGCTATGGGAATATTGGCCTTTTTTTTTTGGTATTAGGAATACTGGCTTTTGTTATGTTCAATATGTCTTGGGCCCAGGCCCATTACGATTACTCTGTCTGTATTGGAGATAACAACCCAATGGAATTGGGAAAAAAAGGTTTTGGTTTGGATCCAATAACATGACAATTAGAACACATGTCATTTGATTATTAATTAGAGGTATGCAAGTTTAGCATGATGAAAAAAAAAAAAAGGTTAGCATAAAAAGTAAAAAAAAAAATGGTTAACGTTGCACCTCGTGAGGAAAGAGACAAGACGAGCTTTTTCGTCAATCTCTCTCTCTCTCCTCTCTCTCTTATTTTTATTTTATAGTGGTTGTTGATGTGTATAGGCAACCTTTATTTGTCTCTAATGTGCTCTGATTTAACCTATTCACGCATAATACACACTTAAAAATTGACGTCCAATTATGTGTATATAATAAAAAATGTTATTTGTATATCAAAATCAGTCACTAAAATTAGTCACCAATATATTTGTGTATAAATATATGTGCGGTTTAATTTATTTTTAATGGGTATTTATATTTCAGTATATATTTTATATTGATAATTGACTTTAATGACTAATTTTAGTGTACAAATAACATAACTCGTATATAATATATGTATGAGGATAAGGAGTATCAGCACTAAGCGAGATTGACGGTACAAACTGAAAAATGAAACAAGTGGGTCAATAATCAGCATTTAAGAAGTGATGAGGTTATATGCTCCAATGATTGGAACCATACATGAGGAAGTCAATAGAATTCTACCACATTCATTTCTAGAATCTAATTTGACAAGACCAAATATCATAAAAGATAATAAATCACGTTCAAACTAATCCATGTATTTAGAATTTTTAAAATCACCTTCATAAGCCACTCAGCTATTAGTTGGATACAGACATAATCATAAATATTTCCACTATAATTATGCTCAAATATGTCAACTTATTAATTTGAACTTCAACATAATTTCATAGGGGATATTTTGACCTAAGTTAAAGTTGAGTTAGTAATAATAGCCTAATAGGTCAAGAATAATCGGTGTGTATATATATGAATGCTGGCCCAATTGCCCAATAATAGTTACATTGATGTAATGCAAAGCAGCAAGCATGAACTGACCCAAAAATAGCGATTACTACAAGGCAACAAAAACAAAAGGATCCATCCAAAAATGTAAGCCTTTTCACATTCTTCCAATTTTCTTTTTCTAAATCAATACTTCTGGCTAAAAAATTTGGATACTGAAGTAAAATTAGTATTATACCTTAACCTGATAATTTTTTGTGTTTTTTAAACTATGGGAGGTACACAAATCGGAGGGTCCGATTTGTGTTTAAAAAATTTTAAAAGTTTGGAGTACATAAATCGGATCCAACTTTTTTTAATTTTTTCAACACAAATCGGACGGTCCGAGTACAGAAATCGGACGGTCCGATTTGTGTACCTAAAATTTGGACGGTCCGATTTATACTCCATACATTAAATCATCTCATATTTTAAAAAAATACCACAATAGATCACAATTTAAAAAAACACTATTGTTAATCTAATATTAAAAATAAAAAAGTGCTTCCAAATGTTTCCACTGTGGACATTTTAGTGATTTTACCTACAAATTTGTGTGTTAGTTAAATTAACTGGCGATTTCACTATCTAAAAATTAATAAATAATTAAACATATTTATTTATAATAGTAAATTATTAAACTAGTACAGTTTAAAAAATATGTATTTATACATAGACATGTATTATAGTTAATAAAACATGGAAGGTATAAAATCTAAAAGAAGCATTTTAGCGTTTGCCTCCAATAAGTGTGGAAGACGAATATATATATAAGTGTTATTTAATTAAGGTGTATTTATCTTTTGTAAGATATTTATATTCTGAATATCAATGGATTTAAAATAGACTCTAATACCCTAATCATATTTCACTAACCTTTTAAACAAAGCTTTTAACTAAAAAATCTGATATCTTAGCAAAAGATCAAAAATGCTCTCAATATTCTTAATATATAACTACTCACGTCAAAATATTTTTATATAAAAATATTATTTAAAATAAAATATTTTTAAAATAATAATTAAAATATTACCACATTATAATATATAATTTAATTAAATATATTAAATTATTTAATAATATTCATTATGATATTTATATAAAAATAAAAGTAAAGTGACAATTAGATTATTGAGGATTTTGACTTTGAACTAATTAATTTTTGAAAAAATGTAAATTAAGTATTTCATGATAACAAATCGTAGACATATGTCCTTCTATCAATAAATAGTGTGAAATAAAATGAAATTATTTATGTATTTTGTTAGGATTAAATACGATTTTGGTCTCTAACGTAGAGGAGTTGAAAATTTATTTCGTTCACGACTTTTTTTCGCTATAAAATAATCTCAAAGGTTTACCTTAATTTTAAAATCGTTCTTCGGACGAAAATACCCCCTCCCTCCCCTCTTCTTCCTCAACATTAACCAGAAGCAGAAGCGCAAACGCAAAAACAGAAGCAGACAAAAGTAGAAACCAGAAGCAGAATAACAACAATAACAATGGATAATGAAATCAGAGCAACAATAAAAACAAAACCAGAAGCAGAAGCAAAAACAGAAGCAGGCAGAAGCAGAAGCAACTAAAACATCAACAACAACAATGGAATAAAAGGAATAAAAAGAAGCAACCAGAAGCATCAACAACAACAACAACAACAATGGAATCCTTTAAATCTGAAAAATTAAAGAAAAAAGGAATAAAAAATTGAAATAGAGGGAAAAGATTGCAGCGGTGGTAGGGGACGAGGGGCTGCAGCGATGCGGTGTTGGCGGGCTACAAATCGCCACGAGGAGGGCGCTGTGGTGGTCGGCAGCGTTGTGAAGGGCTTCGTTCCTCTCTTATCTTTTTCTCTCACTCTGCTCTCTCCTCTCTTGCCGTTAGTGTATGTGCTGAGGAAGAAAAGAGCAGCGGCGGCGTGGAACATCGACCTTTCCCCTTCCCCCTCTTCCCCCTTCCCCTCTTCCCTGGAAACAACACCCCCGCCGATTCTCTTTCTCCCCCCTTGTCCCATTCTTTCTTTTTATTTTTTATTTTATTTTTATTTTATTTTATAATTTTTTTAGTTAGGGATAATTTAGTAATAAAAATAAAAAATTGATAAAAATGACGATTTTAAAACAAACTGAAACTTTCGGGACCATTATTTTGTATGTAACAAAAAAAAGTCAGGGACGAAATAAATTTTCGACCTCTACGTTAGGGACCAAAATCGTACTTAACCCTATTTCGTTATTTACAGTGGTGCGTGTTCCATTGTTACCACATGAACATAAAAAACGTTGTAGTTTTGGATAGTAAAACATTTATTATCTTTTGAGTTTTTATATAACTTTTTATCAATTGTTCTTTATCTATCATAGATTCTACTAAAAAATGTGAAGTTTCGCTATAAAAATTGTTATTTGTACGATAATTTTTCATAAAAAATACGTCACGGTAGATAATGGTACATATAAGCATAGATTTTTTCGTGATAAATTAATAAAAGGACATCACATGTTCATCATTTGCTACCGTAAAATATTAAATTCATACTTTTTTTTTTTTAGACTAATTAATCTGTGATCAAAATTTTTAAAGATCTAATTATTATTTTATTATAAAAATTATATCATATAAATTTTACTATTTTAATATATAGAAGTCTGTTAAGAAATCAAATTAAAGGAGGGGGGATAACACGGGTGGGTCATGACCTTTTGCTTTTGTGTAATTCAAAGTGCTTTGGTAAAAGCAATTTGAGATTTGAAGAAAGAGGAGGAGGTGGAGGAGAAGAGGGGAATCAAATTCCAATTGGTACACAGTAATACATAGCTGCAACACCATGGAATGGAAGAATAAACGCACTCCAACGAAGATATTGTGTCTGAACAAGTGGGGATTCCCACGTTACCATTTTTACTTCTTACTACTACACTTCTCCATATTCCCACTATCCACATGCAACATTGCTTATCAAAATTCGTTCCATATTTTTAAATACATACTCCAACTTTTGTAATATACTAAATAAATATTATATATCTTCATTGACCTATTGTATAGTCAGTGATATACTAATTTATATTTTATTTTTAAAAGAAGAGGCAAATACTAGGGTTCAATTTTTTCTATATGAAAGGTGTGTGCGTGTCTTTTTCAGATATGGAGTCATGGGATACTAGATCAATCTGTGGGGCAGATATTTTGTTAGTATCAGATTTTAGAATTCGGACCGTACGAGTTTATTGAATTTTAAATTTGGCTCCACAAATCAGAGGATCCGATTTGGAGCTAATGAAATTTTGAATTTTCGAAAGGTGGTAATCGGACCCTCCATATTGTTAGTAGTGTGTAATTTTTTTATGAAATGGATTATGAAATCGCAGGGTCCGATTTTCATTCCACCCTGACACCACACCAATGTGAAGCCCCCCTCCTTCCTATAACCGAGTGCAACACCAGCTAAATTTCCATGTACAAATTAAAAAGCAAAATACTAGCATAGGATATACGATATCATGAAATACTAGTAGATATTCGCTGCAGCAATAAAATGTAAATATTCATATTCCTCTTCCACCAACAAATGCTTGGAGCTTAAGTCACAATTAACCATGGATCCCCATTCATAGCATGAGGAATTTTTTATCCCATGATGAGAAATTCGTCCTCAATTTGGAGTAACTGGTGTAAGAGATTAAAGTTGCTCTAAATGGAAATTTGGAACATAACGGAAAGCTCGCATTGTTTATGTTGGAATGGAATTGCATTGTCTTATTGGGGTGGCACTTGCTTTTCAGTAGAATAGAATAATGCCTCATGACCCATAATTTAATTTAAATTCCAATTTTTGGGGCTCGTGGTCAAAATCTCTAACCAATTCTTGCTTTTATATCGTTCTTTTGCCCGACAGAGCACTATAATTTAATTCATTTTTAGTTCTTTTTTTATATAAAGACTCTAACTTAATTAATGTGCTACTTAACCTTTAATTCATTTTTAGTTCTTTTTTTATATAAAGACTCTAACTTAATTAATGTGCTACTTAACCTTTAACATTTTTGAATTAACTTTACCAATAATCTCGTGTTCATATGCTGATGGGATTTAATGTTAAAGCTTAAAAGCTAGATCTCTCGGATCAGTGTTGTCCCTCCGAACGATATGCTGTCCAAGTCTCGTTGGAAATTGTGGTAATTAATTAGCGGACCCAATATGCAGTAATGCATGTCCTGTATCTATATTTAGGAAACTGACACACTTTAATTAATAAGAGTTTAGAGTCACATATTTTTAAAACAAACTCTTAACTCAACAGTTAATCACCGTAGCCAGAAGCAATAGCTTAAGGGTGTGTTTGGCAAACGCGTTGAGGAGGAAAGAAGCACGTTTGAGTCTTTTGAAAGTTTCACTTTTATGTTTGGCAACTTTTATTTTTCTGAACGCAGAAGTGATTCTGCCTTTAAACGTACGTTCAGGAGAAGCTAAAATTTGTAGCTTCTGCGTTTCACGTTCATGGTGGCTGATTATCTTATAAAATTAGGTGAAAATTTTATTTCTTTTTTTACCAATCATATCCTTCATTTTCTTCTATACAAAGGATACTAGTAACTATTACCATCACAGTTTTCTATAGTTCTTCCTACTTGTTCTTAGTTCCAATTTTTTTTTCATCAAAATGGTTCAAATTTGTTTCAATCACTAACAAAGTGAATATTTTAATTTTTTTATTATTTTTAGTACTCACTTTCATATTTTAATTTTTATATTTTTTATTGTATTTTATATTATTTGTGTAGTATTCTAATTTCTCATGTTATATTTTTATATGAATTTTTTTTATCATTTACTATATTATTTTTTATATGTATATTTTTTATGAAATTTTTTTATTTTTGTTTGACTTTGTTAATGTGATTTTTATTTATTTTATTGTATTTTTTTTATTCATTGACAAATGTTGTTGATTTTTTTATTATGCTCTAATTTTTAGATATTTTTATTATTATTTGTTCATATGAATTCTTTTTTTTTCTATCCTCCTTTATTGCATTGTATTTATGTTGTGTATGAAATTTTTTTATTTTTTTATTTAATTTGATTCATATGAATTTTATTTACCTTTTATTGTATTTTTTTTGTTCATATGATATATGTTGTTGGTTTTATGACATTTTTATTATTTCTTATCTGTATCAATTTTTTTTATTCTTTGATGTACTCTATTTTTGTTTTTGTATTAATTTTTTTTATTTTTTATTCTGATTTTGTAAAATTTGTAATTGTAATTATTATATACTACATTTATTATCAAAATTTTATAATATAAATTATGATCTTATAAAAAAAAGACAAAATAAATAAAAACTAATTATAAGTAATAATAGAGTCATAGATAATGAAAAAGAGTTGATACAATAAAGGAAATGGATTATAGTCCAAAATAATACTAAATTAAAGAGTACTGACCGTACTAAAAAAATTATAGAATATTTTTTTTGTTTAATATTATAAAATTTATAGTACTGTTTTTCATATTTTTATTTTTTATTGTATTTATTTTATTTATATGATAAATATTTTTTATATTATTTTTGTTAGCGTTTTGATTTTGCATGTATATAAAAAAATTATTTAAATTGATGTCTTTTTTGGTAATTTTTCATCTAAAAGTGATTTTGAGTAATATAATCCAAACAACATTTATTTTACTATAATCAATTTTGATATAAAGATTGCCAAACATAAATCGTTAACACAAACTTACTTTTTATCAAAATCAATTTTGTAAAATCAATTTTATGCAAACTCCGGTTTGCAAACTGTAATCCAAACACACACTAAATAGTATAATTTTTCCATATTCAATTAAGAGATTGTGAGTTTGAGTCTCCATATCTTCAATAAAAAAAACAGTTAATCACTCTAGAATAAAGATGAAAAGAAATTATTTTTGTTTCACTACTTTCTTCCTATTTTTTTTACGTAGGATTTATCTAATTTATATCTTAAGAATACATATTAATATAATAAATTTTTTTTTAAAATACACAAAAATTTAAGTTTTTGATACATTTATTTTTATTTATTAAAAAAATATTTAAAATATTTTATTAATAATAATCTTATTATGTACCCTTAAAATATATATTAACTAAATTTTTTTTACATTAAGACATATATATTAATATTTTCAATACTCGTATTCTTTGAGATCAATAATTATAATCTTGGGATGAAATATAATTTTAAGGTGACTTTGATTCCGAATGGGTAGATCTATGAATTAAATGCATCTATTTAAATTAATAATGTTTGAAAAAAATTTAAAATTGTCTTATTAATTATTTATTAATTATTATTTATTATAATTAATAATTAATAAATAAAATAAATTTAAATTTTTTTTATTTTTTTAGTATTACTGTAACTAAATATCAATCTATTTTTTTACTAAGCCTCAATTCTAATTAATGAAAATATATTGATAAAATAAAAGGCATCAAATTATCCAACAACACACTCTAACACGAAAATTTTATTTAATTAATTTTATTAGTTTGTAATTGTAATAACAAAATTAGTCACTAAATTAATTATTATATATCTATATATAAATATTATAATATTTTATATACCTTTAATATATTTTAGGACAATTTTTTTAAATAAATAAAATTGAGATCAATTTTATATGATTATACATTTTGGAAAACAAAGTAGCAAATCCATTTTTTCATGAATTTATAGAAACTACTACTAGCAGTAGCAGATTAGGATATAACGTAGATTGCTACTGGCAGCCGCAGTTTACGTGCATTGGGAGGTGAACAGAAATCGCTATAGGCAGTAGCGATTTCTCTAAAATATAGTTTCGCCATAAACCGCTATAGGCAGTACCGATTTATGCATTGGGGGCGTTGAACGTAAACCGCTAGAGGCAGTAGCGGTTTACGTGGAGTGTGCGTCTATATAAACCGTGGCATGCAGCCGCATATTTTATTTGTGTGGCTTTTGAGTTTGATTAGAGAGAGAAAATTCTAGAGAGAAGGAGGAGCACTTGAAGAAGGGATTTGGGACTTTTTGAGCGCTGACCTTCAATTGGAGATCATGGCCGACGAAGAGAGCTTGTACCGACTAAACGGTGTTGTCCATATTGCCGGTGCCATTGCCGACAAGGTTAGCTTTGTTTTATTTATCTGAGCATTAATATTTGTTAGATAGGTTATGGAATGTAGGGTATAAGATCTAGAATATTAATCTAAATCTTATACTTGAGTGTTAGATGTTACTTAGAATGTGGAATGTAATATCGATTTATGTTAGGTTAAATGACACTAAAATAAAGGTTAAAGAAAATTTTATTTTAGGATTCCAATTTTAATTATTCGGTTTAAAATATAGCTAAGAACTTGGTATTTAGCCAGAAATCGATTTTTATTGAAAACATATTTTTTTTTATGTTTCCTTGAAAATCGGGTTTTGAAGTTTATAACCGGTTTTTGAAGTATGCAATGAATCAAAGATTTAAGAATTTGATTTTATAATTGAATAATAATTTACTTAATTAATTGTTTAATTATGTCATTGTGTGGTAATATTTATTTATTTATTCGGTCTAAGTAGTTAAGATTTTTCCGTATTGCATGTAAATTTTAACAACGTTGTGTGTGTCTTTCGTGCATGGCGTAGCCAAGTAGGTGTATCTATAGTGTGAGGCAGCAATAAAATATGCCAATGCATGACAGAATCATACCTTATTTAGAGAGGGCTGGTTTGTACCACTTGGCCAGGCTAAACGGTCGTTGGTTCTGGTTGGATGAGCCTATGGTTAGTGCGTTCATTGAGAGGTGGCGTCCCGAGACGCATACTTTTCATATGTCTTTTGGAGAGTGCACAGTTATACTGCAAGATGTGGCGTTTCAGCTTGGGTTGCATATTGATGGGAGGGCTGTTAGTGGTTACCTTGCAGAGTTTGAAAATTTCATGGAGGGTGGCCGACCAGCTTGGGAATGGTTTCAGGAGTTATTCGGTGAGCTGCCACCACCGAATAAGGTGAAGCAGATGACCCTCCACTTCACATGGTTTCATGAGAGGTTTCGGGTGTTGCCATAAGATGCGACCGAGGATACTGTTCGCATATACGCACGTGCCTACATCATGATGTTGTTATCCACTCAGTTATTTGGGGACAAGAGTGCGAACCGGGTTCATATTCGGTGGTTACCCTTTGTGGCGAATCTTGCTGACATGGGGAGTTATAGTTGGGAGTCTGCCGCGTTGACATGGTTGTATCGATGCATGTGTCAAGTGGCGAACAAAAATGTTACCAACTTGGCGGGTCGGCTTCAGCTGCTACAGAGTTGGATATTCTGGCGGTTTCCCTTGTTGCGGCTCTCTGGGTTTGATGATTTTTCATTTCCATTAGCATCCAAGTATTATTTATTTGGTGAAATTTTGTAAAATCTTATATGTGGTTTGATGCATTCAGTTTGTAACGGTTGATTATCATTTTGGTGGGCTACCTACTTACCTCCAAACGATGGGAAAGAGCAAAGGGTTATAAACTATCGCCTTGCATTAGATCGATTGACCGCTCGAGATGTAAGTATTATGTCTGTGGTTGGTTTTAAGGTTGTGGTTCATCTTGCTGCCTATATGTACATTCTTTTATGACTTTTGACGATGTCCAATTTTCAGATTGTATGGGAGCCTTACTCCTCACTTGACGTACTTGCTGTGGTTCACCCCGAGATCCTTACGGATGAGCATTCTCGGTTATGGCGAGCGGTGACTAGCTTGATATACTTTGCTGTGATCGAGTGGCATCAAGTTGATAGGGTAGAGGCATAGCTTGGAGGGGTTCAGCATGTTTTAGAGAGGGCTTTGAACATAGACTGGTTGCATGCTAAGGATGGGAGAGGCGGAGATAGGTGGTTCTCCCATTACTATTAAGCAGTCTGTGGTCGCTCGATATGGATGTGGCCAAACATGTGTGCGGTCCGTTATACCTGCTAACTTCCCAAGTGCTCTTCCGTTGCCGCAGTGGGATACGAATCATCCACGTGCACCCTTTTTCAAACTCCTTGCACTTCCCTTGATATTTGAGATGGTCCGATTCCATCACCCTGTACTCAACTCCACACCGGATGCTGTAATACTTCACACTCAGCACAGCTTCCTCCTTACTCTGGAAAGATTGGCCAATATGAAATTCCATCAGATCGGTTGCATCATGTAGACCCTGACCCACATTGGTCACCCCCACCTCTCGTTGTTCGCCTATGGCTTCCAAGTTTAACGCTGACAAGTGTGGAGGATATTGCTGTGTCTCGGAACCCGATGCTCCTTGGGGTGTATGTGTATTGCTCGGAATATCATCCTCACTATCCCCAACAATGTCGTCCGGCTCATCGGCTGAATCATCATCTCGCATGACATTTTCAACATGATCCGTTCCAACCTAAAAGTCAGTATCGGGAACACCACCAGGCACACTATCAGTACCAACCGCAACACATGGAGGATCGTGGATCCGACCGGAAGGTGCTACCACCGGCATTGACGTTGAGGCACCATCCATCGTCGTCGACTGAGGATTCGGCGCTGATGCCCCAGAGCTGTCGACGACATCTTTTAACTTCGCAAACAACTCGGGTATTCTGACATCCGAAAAAGTCCGCCGACAGTGAAACAAGACTTGCATGTCTTCATCGGACCCTATCACAAACGTCTCGTATTTTACACCGGCCAACACAATGGCAATGGAAATCTTGTAGAACAATTTTTTAACCCACTTTGTCCCACACACACCAAACTTCTGTAATATGCTCTGTTTTATCTCTGCCAACGTACTCGACGACCGGATAAAAACACTAAGCGGTTCCCTATCCGTAAATTTAACACCGTGCCTTTTTTTTTTCCTAGAGCAATGTACCAAAGCCACAAAACTCTCCTCACCATCCATTTGTGAGAAATGACACACTCTTCTTTCCCCAATAATGCCCTAGAGGGGGTATTTATAGGCAACCAGCCTCGACGCACACTCTACGTAAATCGCTACTGCCTCTAGCGGTTTACGTTCAACGCCCCCAATGCATAAACCGCTATTGCCTGTAGCGATTTATGGCGAAACCATGTTCTATAGAAACTGCTGCTGTCTATAGCGGTTTCTGTTCACCTCCCAATACACGTAAATCGCGGCTACCAGTAGCGGTTTACGTTCTACCCTAATCCGCTATTGTCTATATTACTAATGTTACAATTAAAATGTGCTATATGTTATTTTTTATTATAACTAAAATTGATTTTTTTTAAATTAAGGAGTTCTCTCCTCCTCTCTCATTTTTATTTATTTTTTTCATTCTTTTACCACTTTATCTCTCCTATATATTATTATCAATGACTAATGACAAATTTGACAATCAAATATGTAACATAACATTCTCTAATTGTATTCAAATTAAATTAAAATTAAAATATTAAAATTGAAATATAACTATATTATATATTATATATTACTAACTAATTCAATAACCAAAATATGTCACATTATACTCTCTTATTAAAATTAAGAAGAAACATTTTCTTTTAAAATTAATAAACTTTTTTCCTACATTCTCTTATCTACGTCTCTCCCATTTCTATTTCTCTCTATCATTCTCACTCTATATATAATTTATAATTTATATTACTAATTTGACAAATCAAAATGTGTCACTAGTTATTTTTCATAACAATTAAAATAAAATTATTTCTTCCAAAATTAACAAACCCCTCTCTCATTCTTATTCTTTATCTTTCTCTCTCTTTTCTCTTATTTTCTATTTTCTCTACCTTTCTATTTTACAAAAAATAAAATTAACAATATAGTATAATTAAAATAAAAGGTATTATTATTATATACATATTTTTTTATTTAATTTTAAATTTTACTACTTATCTTTCTAATCTATATTTTCACTTCTCTTCCTTCTTCAAATATTTATTACATATAATTAAGGGAGAATACTAATGTTATGATTAAAAGTTAGATTCAAGATTTAATTATTTAAAAAAAAATAATTTTGAGTTAATTTTATAACTATTAATATAATTTTTTTATATTAATATCTAATTATATTTTTATATACATAAAGAGAAAAAATATTATTTTTAAATAGTAAGTATAAAAATTTTATTTTTATTTGTGCAACAAACTTAATACCTAATCAAATATAAAAATATACATGTTAAATTCTTTCAAATTTTAGATAACGAATACTAAAATTAATTAATAGTAAAAAATTAAACTCTTTAATATGAAAATAATAACTGAAAATCTTTTATTTGATTTTTTTATTTACGGAAATTCTGATCTTCTTAGCCGACAGAATTTTTGTCTCCTACGACCTTTTTATAAAAGTAGTTTAATTCTATAAATTTTTTGTATCATAATATATAATGTCAGGACAAAACTAATGTAATTTTAAAAAATTTATATTCCAATAATATTATTATGGCTAAAAATGTTGGAATAAATTATTTCATTAACCTAGATCATCCATATTGAATCACCAAAATATATCATAATGCGTATTTTTAATCATAGAAATTAGAAATTGATAGAAGGATTGTCTCAGTCTTGTGGTTCTTTTGATCTTCCTCAACTAAAGCATTCTGTATCTGTAGGGCTGAATTGTAGCTCTTTTGACAGGAAAGAGCGACAAAGGCGGCTTTGGTATATTGGGACCGAAATCCTGAAGGTCTATTTATATTTGAGTATGACATTCATTAAACCATAAAACCCAAATAAAATAGTATATAAAGTCTAAAAGACAATATATCTAAAATCTAAAAGATAATTATCTAAAGAACAAAAGATAACATTTGGTTTTATTTTTATTTAATTCCAAATTAAAGTAATTATGACTTATTCAATTTACCATTTATAGCAATAAATAAGATCACTATTATATAAGTTATTTAATTTGAAATAGCATCATTTGTGATTATAATTAATATATATATTGTCCACAAACAAATTAAAAAATTAAAATAATATTCTAATAAAAAATACTAATTAATTTATAAAAAAATATTAATAAAATCTTTTAAAACAATAAATATAAATAAATGAATTCAAATTAAAATTTTTTATTCTAATTATAAAGATTAATTTAAAAATAATATGTCTATATTTACTATTCTAAAAAATTTGATTAAAACTTTTTTTCTTTACGAATTAATCTCTTGAAAGTGTAATTGCTCGAGTGTATTTGTGGCTTTACTCATTTTAATAATGATTGTGATAATCCATAGAAGGAAAAGAGGAAGGGGTGGTGGTAATGATGAGTGTGTTGAAGAAATGCAGGGACCCATCCATTGTCACTATCTCTGTTAATGTGACCCAACAATTGGCTGCGCACAACACCATGTCTTTGTCAAATCAAACTGCTCCCTCCAATCCCTCTATCACCATCACTCCCTCTCTATTCTCTATTATTAATTCAATACTACTAACTCTACTACTACTATCATAATAATCATATAATAATAATAATACTAATTATGAAAAACGAGAGCAGAATTGGAGCACAAGCTATTAGCAAAAGCGATGGACGTTTTGATTCTGGCTAGCTGAAGGCTCATTAATCTCATTATTATTATTAGTATTAGTATTAGTACTATCTAATCTTTTCTTCTCTAACCATCTAAAATTCTGCGCTCAAGTCACACACATTTCAATTTCCCTTTTTCTTTCTTTTGTTGTAAAGCGAAGCTGTCTTGTGCTCCATCAAAAATTGAAATTCATTCATTGATATTAGGTTAGATATTATTACTGCTTTTACTTTTGGTAATGCTTGTGCTTGTGAGCTATGTTGAAATCCGTTGTTGCTCTATAGTCATGGCGCTCTACTCGGTGGTTCTCCTTCTCGTCCTTTTCCTCTCGCGTGCCGCACTCTCTTCATCTGCGGAGCCTCGCAACCACGAAGGTACGTACCTCTTGTCTTCTCTTGTGGCTTCTTTCTTTGGAGCGGAATTCATTGACTGAAATGTGCAGTGGAGGCTCTAATGAGCATCAAGTGGAGTCTCACTGATCCTCACGGTGTGTTGAGTAACTGGGATGAGTACTCAGTCGACGCTTGCAGCTGGGCCATGATTACTTGCTCCTCTGATTCCCTTGTTATTGGCCTGTTAGTCTTCTTCTTCTTCTTCTTCTTCTTCTTATTCGTTGTCGTCTCAGGGATTTTACACTTCATTCCTTTTGTTTGTTTGTGTGCAGGGGAGCGCCGAGCCAATCTCTCTCTGGAACTTTGTCTGCAGCAATTGGAAACCTAACAAATCTTCGCCAAGTGTGAGGACTCAGAACAAATCTTCTTTCCAATTTTGCATTCATATTTGTCTCTTTCAATGCTTCTTTTTTCTGTAGCTAAGCTTTCAACTTTTTTCTTCTACAAACGCTACCTGTTTATCTTGTTTTTCTTCTTGTTTTGGTTATTACAATTACTGGTTTCTAAGTAGTGCTTGTCCTTATGTGTATTCACCTCAACATCTTCCTTTTTCTTTCTTTCTTCCAGTATTCCTTTAGTTTTCGTTTTCATGTCTTTAGTAATTAGTATTGGAGTTTGTATCACCTTCTGAGAAACCTAAGCATAATTCTCCACGTTGGAACCTTCCTTTATGGGTGAATGCAGGTTACTGCAGAACAACAATATTTCAGGTCGAATTCCGCCGGAGCTTGGAACCCTTCCAAAGCTTCAGACATTGGATCTTTCCAATAATCGATTCTCTGGGGTGATTCCTTCCTCTCTCGGCCAATTGGATAGTCTCCAATACCTGTGAGTAGTTTCTTATTTTGTTTTTCCTTTTATTACCATTTTTTAAGGAATAAATTGATTTATTAATTCTGAGATGATACTACTTGTGTTATTTGAAATCTTATATTATCATTATTATTTATGTAAAATGTGGAATGCAATGAGAGCAGGAGGCTCAACAACAATAGCTTGTCAGGACCCTTTCCTGTTTCACTGGCCAAAATCCCACAGCTTGCTTTCTTGTGAGTATGGATATATACCAATTACCCTTTTCCTCACGCATACCAGTGCCTTGAAAATCGAAACCACATGCAACTTCTTGTTAACACTATTTCTATTTAGCTCTGATGTGATGATGATGACTCTATGCATTATTCAGGGACTTGTCTTATAACAATCTAAGTGGACCATTGCCCAAGTTTCCAGCAAGGGCATTCAAGTATGGTGTCTCTTCCCCTGTGTGTGTGCGTGTGTTTGATAGTGCTGTATTATTTTATTGTATACATTATTTTTGAACTGTTTCCTTTTGTCTTTTGTTCACTGTTACTATGTAGTATTGTGGGAAACCCATTAATTTGTGGAAGCATCACTACTGAAGGTTGCTCTGGATCAGCAACTCTTATGCCCGTTTCCTTCTCTCAAACATCATCACAAGGTACCTATCTTTAACGTTTAGCTGTCTTGTGCCTCTTGTTTTATTTATACAACATTTTAAACCTATTTGACATCTCCTTGTTTAGGAAAACACAAGTCCAGAAAAATAGCAGTTGCACTTGGAGTTAGTCTTAGTTGTGCTTCTCTCATGGTTTTGCTCTTTGGGCTCTTTTGGTATAGACATAAACGACAGCACCAGGCCATCCTGTTTATTGGTGGTAGGTAGCACAACATCACAGTTCTTAGATTATGTATGAGGAATAGTTAGTTATGATTTTTGCTTTGCTGCAGAATATAAGGAAGAGGGAATTGTCAGCTTGGGAAATCTCAAGACTTTCACGTTCAGAGAGCTCCAACAGGCAACAGATAGTTTCAGCTCCAAGAACATACTTGGGGCTGGAGGTTTTGGCAACGTTTATAGGGGAAAACTTGGTGACGGCTCTATGGTGGCAGTGAAAAGACTGAAGGATGTTACTGGAAGTTCTGGTGAATCACAGTTTCGAACTGAATTGGAGATGATCAGTTTGGCAGTTCATCGCAATTTACTTCGCTTAATTGGATATTGTGCTACTCCTAATGAAAAGCTTCTGGTTTATCCTTATATGTCCAATGGCAGTGTGGCATCCAGGCTTAGAGGTAGGTTTATCTCACTACCCCATAAAGCATGTGATCACACAATGTTTGTTACTATATATTTTAGTAGAACTTAGTTATGTGGTCTTCGTTTTGCATTTAAATCCTGTTATGGTCTTTGATCTGCACCTATCATGTTTTGGATTTTAATATTAGGACTTAATTATTTTTTCAAATTTGACTCTTTTTCTCCTGTATTCTGAAAAATAATTTTGGATGTCAGGCACCTACACATAATTTGTCTCTAGTTATCAATATCTTATGTATTCAATAATATTTAAAATACTTGGAAGACCATCATGATTTCAAATATAAGCTTAAAATGTTCTGAATCAATCTATTGAGAACTTGTTTTAATTTCAAGTCCAATTGATTGTTTCTTTCCATATTTACAAAAATGTATTGATTGTTTCTTTCCAGGTTTACAAAATGTATATTCTAGGCATTAAATCCTTGTTCTTTACTTAAATTCCTTATAATGGAAGGCTTAGTTTAGCTAGTAAATCTTGGACTTAAATCCTTGTTGAATATATAGGCAAACCATCCTTAGATTGGAACACAAGAAAGAGGATAGCAATTGGAGCTGCGAGAGGACTTCTGTATCTGCACGAGCAATGCGATCCAAAGATAATACACAGAGATGTAAAAGCTGCTAATGTTCTTCTTGATGACTACTGTGAGGCTGTTGTTGGTGATTTTGGCCTTGCAAAGCTCCTTGACCATTCTGAATCCCACGTGACAACTGCGGTCCGTGGCACTGTTGGGCACATTGCTCCAGAGTACCTTTCCACTGGCCAATCTTCTGAGAAAACTGATGTATTTGGTTTTGGCATTCTCTTGCTAGAGCTCATAACTGGAATGACAGCACTTGAGTTTGGGAAAACTGTGAATCAAAAAGGCGCTATGCTAGAGTGGGTAAGTCTATTCTCTGGTCCCAAAACAAACTGTTAATTTCCATTCTTAATAATCAAAACGATATGTCAGTATTAATTGTGGTATTAATTTTAATCATCGTAGTTATATTTATGCATCATAGCATTCTGTTAAGAGAATGCTAAACTTTATGAGGACACTTCTGCTTGTGCAATTGTTCATTTACGTATTTCATTTGTATCAACAATATTTGAAGAATCATGGAAAACTTGAATTCTTCGGTATGTTAATGTATTATACACGAAAGATATGTAGTATGTAGTTATGTACTATGATATTAATAGGATGTGCTCAATATGGCTATAGTGATTGAAGCATGAGAAATGTTTAGACTTTAACAGAGTTGAAATCAAAATTGGTATGTTGTAACAGGTTAGGAAAATACAGCAAGAAAAGAAGGTTTCGGTGTTGGTGGACAAGGAGCTAGGGAGCAACTATGACATGATAGAGGTGGGGGAGATGCTTCAAGTGGCTTTACTATGCACTCAATATTTGCCAGCACATCGCCCCAAGATGTCCGAGGTGGTCCGAATGCTTGAAGGCGATGGACTTGCTGAGAAGTGGGCAGCATCACATAGTAATAATCATGATCGGAATGTTAGTCATGGCATGACCCCAAGCAATAACAGTGGCCACACATCATCCCGCGCCCCTGCCCCTGCATCAAAGCATGATGACAGTGTTCATGATCGTACAAGCATGTTTGGCACCACAATGGATGACGATGATGATGAACGCTCCTTGGATTCCTATGCCATGGAACTCTCTGGTCCTAGGTAAATTACCAAGGCTTTCAATAGGAAGATTAGAAAAGAAAAGGGAAATGAGATCTATTGGTCATATATAATCATAATTCTTTATTTTTTTTTCTTATAAAATTGTTATTATTATTAAACTTGGGTTATTCTAGGATTTAATCAGTGTATATGGTTCTGTAAAACACATTATCATGTTGGGTTTGTGTTTTAATTGTAAATATGAGTTTGAGTGGAGTTGTGGTAGTAGTACAAAGTGGCGTGCTTTTGGATGCAAAAAAGAACGGTAGAAATCAAGGTGTAACTAGGTTTAGTGCGTATAGTCGTATAGGGTAGGGTGGATGGAGTACAATGATCATCAAAGATTCTTTGCTCTCAAGTATGTGAATCAAGAAGAGAGGAGAGGGTGTCATGCAGCAGAATATTGATACTGATGGTTTTGACTGAAGAAGGGAAGAGAGAGAGAAGGGATGTGGGATTTGGGATGGGATGGGGGCACATGAATTTTCTGTGTGTGTTCAAAACTTTGAAAGTGTGAGTGAAGGTCACAGAGTCTCTGCTTTTCAGCTGTTACATGTCTTTTTCCTTCAGATGCTTTTGCAGGGTCACGCGTTACTTTATTCATTTATTTTCCCCCTCTCAATACGGTCACCTCTTTTTATTGGGTGTTTTTACCGCTTTTATCACTTTCTGTCTTCGTGCTTTATCTGCTTCAGTCTTATATGGCGTGGCGTGTTATTTGTCCAAATAATTAAAATGATGTTAATGCATAAATTGCTAGAACGTTCAAAGTGATGTATCATATCACAAATGAGCTTACTTTGTATGTGATACATATATTATGTATGAAGTGAATCTCACATATGACATATATCAGAAATAAGAGAGGAAAATGTAGCTCATTTTCAAGTTAGTGTATATAATAAAATAAGAGAATGCAAGGGATATAGATAAGAATATTAGATACTTTCATCAAGTAGTCTTGGCCAGAAGGAGGAATAATAAAATTAATTCATGGGAGGTTGGTAAGGAATTAGGCTAGGATTCAGGTTGCGATTAGAGGATTCTTCCAAAATGCCAAATTACCAACGAATGCAAATGTAACGTGGGTGACGTTGGCGCCAAAATTTGTAGGTGTGAAGGAGATCAAAGACCTTCGGTCGCTTAATATGGTTAGATGTGTGTACAAGGTGCCAGATTTGGTGGGAGAGACCCAGAATGCATTTGTAAAGGGATGGAAAAATACATGATGGAGTGCTCATTGCATGTGAAACGGTTGACGCACAAGAAGACGGCAATTATCAAACTAGATTTTCAAAAGGCATATGATAGGGTCAGGTAGAGTTTTATAGATATCGTGTTACAAAAGATGGGTTTTGGTCATAGATGGAGGGTATGAGAGTAGGAATGTGTAAGTACAACATCTATATCGGTTCTGATTAATGAGTTACGTCCAAGCCGTTCAAGATGGAAAGAGGTCTAAGACAAAGAGATCTTCTATCTCCATTCTTATTTGTTCTTGTTGATGTGTTGCATAGGATGGTGGGAGAGGCAGTCAGGAATGAACGCATATCTCCACTGCTAGTTGGGAGAGATAATATAGAACTGTCACATCTATAGTTTGCAAATGACACTATGTTGTTTTGCCCTCCAAAGATGGAGACAATTTTGAATTATAAGAGGCTTTTGCGATATTTTGAGCTTATGTCTGGCCTGACAATTAATTTTGACAAGTCAAATTTAATATCGGTTAATTGCGAGCCGGAGTGGGTGGCAAATATGTGTGGGTTGCTAGGGTGCACAAAAGTTGTTCTACCTAAGAGATACTTTGGAATTTCTTTAGGAGCAAACCATCGATTGGTGAAGATCTGAAAACCAATTATAGATAAGGTGGAAGAGAAGCTCAGTCTCTAGGAATCAAAGGTACTCAACAAAGTTGGAAAGTTAGTTCTTATTAAGTCTGTGCTCAATAGCTTGCCGGTCTACTATCTTAGTTTATATAAGATGTCAAAGGCGGTTGCAGAGAAGTTGATAGCATAGCAAAGGAGATTTGTGTGGAGTAAAGAGGATGGAAACAATGGTATGCCTTTTGTTAAATGGGAAGTGATATAGGCGCCAAAAAAATTAGGTGGTTTGGGAGTGGGAGATGCGGTGATTAGGAATATAGGGATTCTATTTAAGTGGTGGTGGTGTTTTTTAAAGGAGGATTGTTTATTGTGGAAGAAGATTGTATGCTCTTGTAATAATTTGGATCTTAATATAATGTTATCAAATTAGACTCTACCTTCAAAAGGGGTCTGTGGAAACATATTTGTCAGATGAAATACAAGATGATTAGTGGGCTTTCTATGGAAATAGGGGAAGGAAGAAGAACTCGATTTTGGGAAGACAATTGGTTATAAGGTGGGCCTTGAAAGGAAGTTTTTCGAGACTTTTCTCTGTTTCAAACCAATAAGATCTGTCATAGGAGACGGTGGGTTTTGGAATGGATTATAATAGATATGAAATTTCTATTGGAGGAAAGAGTTGTTTTAATAGGAGTTGGCACTTGTCAACTAACTTCATGAAAGGTTAAGGCCAGATAAACTATCAATTGGTGGAGAGGATATAGTTGTGTGAAAATTTGATAAAAAAAAATGTATTTTCTCTACTAACTTCTTTGTGCAGGTGTTGCAGTCAAAGATTATTTCGCAGGAAGTCACAAGTTATAGCTTCACTAGTGCAATTTAGAGAGGGTTGGTCTCGACAAGAATCGAGCTTTTCGCATGGTTTGTCTTAGTGGGAAGGGTGAATACTAAAGAACGTTTAAGTAGATTAGGAGTCATTCATCAAAGTGATAATACCTATGTTCTATGTAAAAAAAGAGATAAAATGTATTCATTATTTGTTTTTTTTACTGTGAGTTTAGTTGACAATTGTGGTGTGTGTGGTTGACATACTATGGTAGAGCATAAGTTATTTCGAGTACGATCAAAAGAACTGTTTGAGAATTGGATAATAGACAAAAGTGACTGACAAAAAATACAAGTAGAAAAAGTGGTTGATAAGTTTTTTTTTGCAGTAATTTGAACTATTTGATTAGAACGAAATGTGAGAGTATTTAAGAATAAAGAAAAAAATATTAAAGACATCAAAACGAGGTCATTTCTAAATTATAAGGAGTAGTGTGGTGATGATCTATATAATTATTGATGCTAATTCCAAAAAAAAAAAATTGATTGATTGTATATATTTTTCTTAGCTTTGTTGTGTGTGTCGTGTTCGTTGAGCTTCTCCACTTTTCTCTGTTTAGCTTTTTTTTGTTCAAAAAAAAAAAAGAATTCTAATGATCTCAGTGGAAAAAAAAAAACTGAGATACTGAGAAAGGCGGTGAATGATTCGGTGCTCCTCACTTGTTTTTTCACCAATTGTGGTGAAAACTTAAATCAACGGTTAGATCATTATTAAATTTGATCCAACGGTGGGTTATATTTTATCAATTATAATCAATTTTTTTTTTTGCAATTAATGGTATATAAACTACGGCCCAATAGAATTTGTTATTTCCATAAAAAATTTTGCTGAATCCTAAATTTCACCCACACACAAAATTGAATTTCATAATTTTCAACTAGTTAAACACACAATTGTCTCCCTTCGTCAACATCAACATCAACATCATTATCTTCTTCTTCACTCTAATATTAATTCTGTTGATGTTCAACTATACATCTCCTAAGTTTCATATTTTACACCCTTACAAGCTTATTTCTTTATCAAATTTACTGCGTATATCTTATCTCTCAATATCTGCGAGGAAGCAATTTGAATCTCAATGTCTAATGAGGTAGGTTTTTCATTAATCTGAAACCCTAAGTCACACTCTTAGGATTAATTTTGATAGATTTCTTGCATCATGCCATCAAATACCTAGCCTAAAATTAGGTTATTTCTAGCATTATTTACTTATGTAATTAGATTATTATTTATCAACTGCAAGCAATGTTAAATTATTAACGACTTTAGATAAGGAGAAAACTGTCGAAATTGTATTCTTGTTGGGTGCATAGCATCGGTGGAAGACAGTCACCTATATGGGGACATAGTGGCGACGAGTATTGTTGACTCATCAATTGTTCTAGAAATGCTCTCTTTTGCACTACCTGTTCCCATTATCTGAATTGTCCCCTGTTCGGTTTTGACATAAAATTTTCTAATTTTGTAGTTTTTGTTGTGGTGGACGAGAAGATAGTTTTTCTACATTACAGTGGTGGACCAAATCTAGCAAACTCTTCTATCTCCATGACTTAGCAGTAGACCAAAAAAAGCTTCACCTCTATGAGATAACACTAACCCTGTTCTTTGTATTTTTCATTTTGTCACTTCATGTTTAACTTATGATTTTTATTGATTATTCTATTTGTAATTGTGACTTCAACTGAAACTGGTTTTGATTTTAAAGTAACTACTACAACTTAACTTCCTGCAATAATGTGTTGAAAAGGATAAAGATTATGTGTTGCTTATTATGCTGCAAATTGAAAATTAGTTCCACTTTATCGGAAAACCTAACTAAGAATACATTATGCATTCATATATATCTTCAATTGTTTTTGAACTTATACAAATCTTGAGGAGGGGTTGGCTTCAAATCTCCTTGTGTATATAATTATCAGCTTTGCTGAAGTAGTTTACATTAATTAATGCATTCTTCTTTGAAGGTAAATGATTCTGAGTTTTTAGTGAGTTGATGAAGTAAATTTTGCTCATAATACTTATCATTCATTGTGTTAAAGACAAATTGAAGGGCTTTGGTATAATTCTTCTGAATTGCATAATATGTAAAGCTTAAATGAGCTTCCTTTTAATATAAATAAATCAATTTAAATAAATATTATATTTTTCTTAATGCTATAATATAGATTATCAACACTGAAGTTATATAACATCTGATTTGAAACTGTTACATTGTTCTTTGTGACTTAGATTTATGTTTCTAAAATATTTTTCTTTATCTTCTTTCCCAGGTTGCACAGTTTGGAATTTTGGATCACTAATATAGATAATATCCATTTCTTTTACTAGTTATGAGTCTCAAAACAAAGGACCATTAATTAGAGCTTGATTTATGCTATTTAATTTAATTTCATAATTCTGTGTAACTGACATTGTTATGCAGCCAATTAAGACTCAATAATTAGTATCTTTCACTTTATGTCCAACTTAAGGCCACAATTTCATGTTGCTAATACTCTTGGATTGTGATGTAATGTCATGTTATATACTATTGTGCATAAATTAATATTTAATGCTTTTATAATTATATGATTGTGTCACTGAGTAACATAAATAGTTGGCAATCAATACATGTTTAGTTTTGTAAAATTATGTTCATGAACTCTAAAAATAAATAGTATCATGACTTCACATACAAGTCTTTTAGTCAGTAAATAGATATAAATTTGGAGAAATTTCATATAATAAAACTACAAAATTAAAAGCATGCATTTAATAACATTTTTATGAAAGAACTCCTAAGAATAATGAATGTTGACTAGCCAATATTTTGATTGCCATAAAATAAAAGAGAAAGATAAATAAGTGATTCATCCATAATATAGATAATAATTAAAGTTAAAGCCTTTGTAAGTACACCCATAATATCCAAACTAGCACAACTAAAATAAAATTAGATGATAATTAAAGCTTGAAAATAAAACTAGTTTATAATTAAAGCAAACTACATAATACGGGCTACATATGCCACAAAGAAAATGCTTAGGTATTGGTCCTTCATGCTCCCACCTGGTGCTTCTCCCACTCAATTGCATCTTTAAGAATCTCATTCTTCAACTGATTGAAGGGACTAGTAACCAAGTCCACCGCTAACTTAGCACGAAGCAAGTTGTGTTCCAACTGTTTCATGAAATTTATATTTTGTTAGAGTTTGGTTATCTATTAGTATATATATTTGATGGGATAAATGATAGGATAATTTCTAACATTCTTAATGTCCTCCCCATTGCAATCCAATGAATAATGTTTTTCTTTATACGAGAAACTCAATTATCTTTTCAAATAAAATAATAAAAGAAATTGCCTTGATTAATATAGTGATAAGAATTAGTAATCAAAGCCAGGTAGCTCACCATGCCTGGGAGATCATAATCAAACTGATTTTCCATGTTGATCCATGAAATAACCCAGCTAGCAGAATTGGTGCTGCAGTAACAACAAACAATTACTATACAATGTTATTTAATTATACTATCAACTAAATATTTTTTTGTGGCTTAACAACTACCCGCTGCGACAATTTGGTATGCCCTTTCCATCTATAATTGGCCAATCCGGTAAGCCATGGGGTAGAAATTTCTCATCCGTGTCAAAGCATTCACTTGTTATTTTGAACAACATTCTGGCCTACAAATTACCAAGAATTTTTGAGTGGTTAAATTATTTGATAGCAAGCACCTGATTTGTAATTTTTGATCTTATGAAAAGAAGCCTTACAACATCGCGCATCCGAGCCTTTCTATCTCTAACCAAGTACGGTTGTGGATTAGAGTCAAGGTAATATAAAGCCTCTTGGTGCATTCCAATTACCATCGCAAACCAATTGGCACCGAGATCCTCAATTGGCACATAGATCTTGAAATTTGGATTAATTAGATAGCATATAGGATATTCACATATCATAATTACTCTTAATACACAGGACCTTTAAACTTAAAGGTAACAATAAACAATACTGTATCCAAATTAAAGATTTTGTAGAATTTAAAGGAGAGGGTCATCTTACATATTGCAGTTGTGTTGATGCTTTGATCCAAGTGTCCATATACTCCATCTGCATGAGTGCTTGACTCTTTTTCTCATGCACATCCTCCTATCAATCAAAATTTATGTTAAATAAATTATTGGATTATAGTTGATAAACTCTATTAAAATATGCTATGTTATGATCACAATATTCATAATATTTCATGCAATTGGACTAACTAACCGCAAAAGTGGGAGGAAGACACCAAATGTAGGGGTCAGGGTAAGCAAATTGAGCAAGTGTCACGTTTTTGCATAGCATTTGCATGACCAATTCATCTATATCATTTTCAGGAAGAAGGCTATGCATGATTTTTCTTGTAGCTGTCATTTCGCCCATCTTCACCAGATACTCCCTTTGTAGAGTCAACAAGAACACATGGATTAATCAATAATTATAATTTGACTATGTGGTTATTGTCTTTTTTTATGATATTGCAAACACATAAAGTTCAGATTTTTACTCTTGATACACTCCGCTGTTGAAGATGTATGCAAATATCCTGGCTTGCACATCATTGAAGTCCATTGCAGGTGTTACCTTGAACTTGTTTCTCCCGCTCTGCACAAAAAATATATTTAATACAAGTTATAGAGACAAAGTAATGCAACTATATTATTGACTGTGATTGAGTTTAGCACAAAATTAAACAAGGTACCTTTGTGGTAGCATTGGTCCGACGAGATCCTTGGCCTACACAACGCCTCTTCAACGGAGGGCTTTTCCTGGTTGGCCCCTGATTACCTGCACTGTTAACTGTAGGTAAACCTGTTCCCTTCTCCTTTTTTGGTTTTCTAGTAAAAGGGGTCCTGAACAACCTATTCCTTATGATATTGGTGTAGGCTGGAGCTTGCACTAAATTCTCTTCAGTATCGGGAGCTATAGGAGAGATGTTATGAATTCCAGAAGGAACCAAGTTAGTTGGGGTTTTCTCTTCCTTGTTTGTGTAAACCAAATTGTCATCAGAATCAATATATATTAAATCTTCTGCAGGCTTCTCAGTAAGATCATTTTTGGTTCTTTCTCTGCCTGTAATTTCTCAACTGAGCCCTTCAGCTCTTTAATTTGAACTTGTTGCTCCTACAAGACAATGAAGCATTTGGCTTGATATAAATGTTTAAAAAACTTCAGAGAGCATTGTGAATGACAGGCCATTAAATAATAATAATAATAATAATAATAATAATAATAATAATAATAATAATAATAATAATAATAATAATTTTATTTTGAATTTTTTACCTCAAAGAGTCTTATCAGCTGCCGCATGAATTGCCTTGTCTCCATGTCCAGTTGTTGGCACGTCCTAGTGGCCAAACTCTCCTTAAACATATGAAAGCCGTGTTGGGAAGGATCCAGCTGTTGCGAGCCTACGAAGAGCATGTTTTGTCCACCTCCAACTACTTCATTCAATTGTTGTGCATCATGCGGGGTCTCAATCGAAACTCCATTAGAATTGAAGTTTGCATGTGTCCCTTCTTTAGACTCTCCATGCAAAGACTCTGTTCCATTGGTGTTGTCAACTTGTCCAACTTCCACCATTTTTTCTGGGACAGCATGGTCATGGTTGCTTTCAACCTTGGCAAAAGCATCACTACAAGCATATGGTGAACAATATAGTTAGATAAGTTAGTATACCCAGACCCAACAAATAAAAACTTTTATTAAAATACACACTGAAGTTGCAATCTTAATGTTGTTACCTGTCGTAAACTTGTGAAACAGAGCCAGTGATGTTAAATGCCTCCAAGTTCAGGAATTCCATTGAAGAGTTTTTTCTGTGACTGGTTTTCCTTCTATGTGTAATAGTGAATTGTGAAACATATGTTATATAGGGAATAATATGGGATATAGGAAGTTGTATGGACTCATATTGGCGCCAAAATATGGTTGTGCAGAAAATTTCTGGACAAGGCACGATCATGTACGAATATTGAGCAATGCAGTTGGGAGGACAAATGCGAGAGATGGTCGCATGAGTTATGGTTGTCATAGTATATGATTACATAATGATAATAGCCTATTGTTTGATTATAATAGTTACTTACTATCGGATTACTATACAGCCTATGTGATACCAGTATCCCACACATCTGATCCTGTCTTTAATTGAGGGAGTATTAAATGAAGATCAAATAAAGTAATATAGAAAGAGTTTGCTAAATTTTTCTTACTAATAAAATAATATCATATAAGAATTTATTTTATAAGTTTATAATTTAAAATTTAGTATTTAAGATTTATAATTGGTTAAATATTTATTTAAAATGGTAAATTTTGATTGTCATTTAGTATTTTTGAAAGGGTTCACCTCTTGCCAAATTGTTAACTGTTAATTAATCTAATTTTATTATGTCTTATTTTTAATGTAATTTTATCTAATGTCTAAACTTACTATTAATTAAGCTAACGACACCTTAGTCTATACACTTCCACATAAGCTTTTTTAGGTCATTTAAATTCTTTAATTTCACTACCACCCACAGTTATTAGAATAAATTTTTAAGAAAAGGCATGATTTTTAATCAAAAATTCATATCATCACCACCCAAAAGCTTATGTCAAGGACAAACCAGACCACATATATGTCCACAACTTTGCCAATACAGCCTGGGCGACTGGTATACAGGTACAACCTCAACAAACACACTCAAAAAAGAGAGAGCATGCAGTACTATTTGCTAAGGCTCACAAAAGAGACAAAATTATGTCACACTCACTGGCAGCAGTAGTAGGACATTAGTGTCTACACATGTGCTTTTCTAATTTGGCGAATTTGTGTAGCCATGTGTAAGCAAATAAGGTGGCTGAAGTCGAAAAGACACATACACTCCTCAGTAGCAAATCACCCCCACAAAAGAATGCGTACGCAATAGAATGCAAGGATCATCGATTCAGCCATTTTCAATATGGAGGGAAATAACACATTGATGGATATTCTGCTGTCTGAGATACGACTACTCCGGGAAAAGGTTGACGACATTGAAAAAAAAATTGATACGCAGATAAACGCCCTAGCTCACGTCGAGTCTATCCTTCTTGCCAACGGTGACTCAAGTAGTGGGATCAAAGGAGGGCGGAGGAAGAAACAGAGAATGAGGTCACCTCATCCAGGTGTGTTCAGTGAAGGTGCCACTGAGAGGGTCCAACAACAACTAAAATCAGCATCTACTACCAAACTCAAAGCACAGGAAAAAAATTTTAAGCTCACGGATAAAGAAACGGACCTGATTACCTTGCTTACTGATGTCGATGAGAACCCAAAGGAAGTTTTTGAAGTCAATACAGTTGATATGCCACCTCCAAAATCCATTAACAGGGTGGTAACTCCAAGGAGTCACGTGATTACAACCATGTCTCATCCACCGCATAGGATTAAGCCAACCCAGAAAGCTCCCACTGGCACCAATTCTAAGGGAAATTTAGTGGCAATAGGTAGCACGGCAAGATTTCGAACACCGGTAACACTTTGCATCTTATGAATTTTCCGATTTGTATTATCATTTTTTATCTTGTGATATGGTTCTGTTACTAATGTTGATGGATGGGGAAAACGTAGCATATGCTGTCAAATGGAAATGCCTCAAGCACTGTCCCACCAAAGAATAACCATCGCAGTACCCTCGTTGAAACACTAAGTACTCAACTCCATCTCCAAGCTGCTGCACCAAGAGGGAAAATCCTATCAGGAAAAAAAGTCAATCACGATGTTGCATCGTTAGTGGAGTTATCATTCACTTTCAAACCAGTCCCTGAGATGAATTTAAGAAAAGAACATGAGAAAATCGGAGCATATATCTTTTGTTCATCACTTGATGGGGAGTAAGTTGCTGCTTTTTAAGTGTCTCCAATCGAAACCTTACATGAAGATGACACTGAACTAAAATTTGTTTATCCAATTCACTGAACTCTATTGCAGAGAGGAGATCATTAAGCATGGGGACTGCAGAATCTCTAGAGCGCAGCTAACATGCATGTGTCCGGGGCATGAGATTTCAGAAGAGGTTTGCATTTAAGAATTAAAATTCCATAAAATTAACAACACTAACTCATTAATTCTTCAGTGATTTACACATCGAAACAATAATATAAATTACCTTAAAACTGCAGGTGTTTACGCTGATGGCTATTAGAACAACACATGAACAGAGTAACAAAAGGATACTATGGAGCTTACCACCATTGTTTGCGGTAATCTCAATTATTAAGTATAACAATTCTAAATATGTGTAACAATGTAGCATATAGTAAGTCTAATATGAGTGTTATGTCGAGAAACTTGTACAATTGTGTAAATGATTAACTGGATTTAATACAATTTGAATTGACTAGTCTCATATTTTGTGTGTTATGCTATACATTATTTATCAAATTTCAGGAGGACATCTTTAGAGATAAAACACTGGATGACTTGCTCAGAGACTATGGGAAAGATTTTATGCAACCCAACAAGAATATTAAGTGGGTATATCCACTGACCTTAACTAATTTAAGTATTTAAAATTAGAGGACAAAACTAATTTAGGTATATATATCATTTGTTGTGTACATGATATTTAAATCAAAAAAATTTTCAAATTTTAGGTATATATACCAGTTAAGGAGAAGGTTGGTCATTGGTATCTTATAGTCTTTAGCATCGTAGACAAGGTAACCTATTATTTCGATGTGTTATCACCAAAACATGGCGAGGAACAAAGGCTCCAGAACATGAAAGTAATAGTAAGTATCTCAATATAGCAAGTAACATGATATGCTAAAATAAGATCCATTGTATCTCATAAAGCCATGGTTACAGGAACAAGTGCTTGTTCAAATAATATTATCGGAAGATTATGTCAAACATGGAATGCCAGGTAAGGACCATTTTGAAAAATGGGATATACTTAGAGGATATGGATTACCACAACTGGAATCAAGGTAGACCATTTATTAGTATGTTTTCGCTTCTCTTGTCAATGCACATCCTTCCATTGAGGTTTTAATCAAACTTTTAACAATCTGACACAGTGAAAATTCTGCTTGTTGGGTTATGCAATGGCTGAATATGGAATCTCACTTCACCCCATCTGTCCTTGGAGTGGTAAGGGTACACACCTTGAGTTGTCTTAGCTCTACTTATAATCATTGTATTATTAAAGTGCCAATTTGGTGAACATGTAGCTCAAGGATGAGAAGGTCCGCATGAGTAGCACCTTGAAGCTTGTATTATCTGAGAGCAACGAAAGGAAGCGAGACGTTCAAATAAGCACAGATCGATGGTGGAATGCGGTTGTGGCAAAAAATTAACTAGATATTTGAATTTGAGTGCAAAAATATTTCTATCATATGGTTATTAACTTGGATATTTGAATTTAAGTTCCAAAATGTTTATTTTGCTTATGGACAAGATAATTATCCATGCTTATGATTTAAACTATTTTAATCATATTTAAATTATTTTTTACTCATTTTCACATTGAATTAAACTGATGCACATAGCAATCTTGCTCCAAGGTGCAAAAAATATTAGAATTGAACTAATAATTAAAAATCTTCTCATCATTAAAGAACAATGAAATGAGAGCACATAGTTTAAAGCACTATGTTATTAACATAAAAAGAAACCTGTCATAGAAATAGTCACAAAGATGATGATAGAGGATAACAAAGGACTATTTTACATTATTTTCTTCTATTTTTAGAGACTTCAATGTGTGATAAAATAATTAACTCATCCCAATTTCTCAAAAATTAAGATGAATTAAAAAAATTGAGTGACTATTTTTTACTAATAGGATATATTTTTGTAAGTCTCTTGTGTCTCACACTAGTGAAAAAGTAGCACTTTAAAATAGAAATATAATCACAAAATAGTAGACAACTTAGAATAATGGATTTAAAAGAGTCCATTGTTGTCTTTGTATGATCTATCACTAACTAACTTGCATAGCATAACTAATGAATGAATTGAAGTTAAAAGGATTGAGTTTTGCCATTGTATGATCTACCACCAACTAAATTACATAACATTACTAGTGCATGAATTTGAATATCCTTGTTATTATATGAAGAGTAATATAAGATCCAAGCATTCAGATTTATGAAACACTATTACCCAAAACAAAAGACAAGATGAAAAAATCCCTCAAATTTTAACATAAACACCATATTTATTCCCAGCTTTCATCTTTCATCTTTCATCAATGTAGCCTAAAATTGGTAATCAGTAACTACAAAAAATCAATTAGACATAATTAAAAGTTAGAACTTAAACCCAATATACACCAAATTAGACAGGATTAGTTTTCCACATTTGTGTTGTATTTAAATAGAAGATATCCATATTTCAAAAAGACAAAAAAACTAAAGGTTAAATCAAAGGTAATTTGAGCTGGAACAAGTAAATAATACGTAATACACATTACAAATTAAATGAAACAAAAATAATATAGGACTAATTAATTTCATTGACTCCATCGTCCTCATTTCCAAATTCATAATTAGAGTCATCTATCTCCATATCCTGAAATAACACAAAATTTATGAGCAACACATGAAAAATCCCAAAGTAGCCAGTAAATAAAATATCAAAGTTGAGAAATGTCTCACTTGATCTCTGCTAGATTCAGAACTAGAATTTACCGCACATTCACCTTCATCTTCCTCGTAAATGAAGTCTTCTTCCTCATCCCACATAGCCTCATATGCATCATCATCTGTAGGTAGACTATGCCGTTCATGTGAATCCCTATCATACTTACTCCGATCTGGACATGTAGTTTTGTTATGTCCGAGCTCCCGGCATATACTACACCGTTGTCCGGCACGATCCTTAGCTCTTCTACGAATTGGGGGGTCACGAGGATCTGTATGAGTGGCAGGAATTGCACTACTAGAAGCAACTGCACTAGCAATATCATCAGCTTTCATTTTATCCACTGTGTTTATTGCCCAATCCCTCATGCTCCTGAACCTATCATCTTTACCTGCTGATAGTGTAGCCACCAATCTAAACCAGTCCATCAAACACCAGTATTGGGTAGACTTTAAGCAATCCCAAGTGAACCCCCTTGTATCTTGTATTTGTTGTTTCACATTTTTGGTCCACCTATCTAGAACTAAACATTTTGGCAATTCACAAATGTCAAGTGTAACTAAAACAGATAGAATGTGTTCGCAAGGAATGCCAAATGACTCCATCCTCATACAGGAGCAAGTAAACTCCATTGGTAAATCACAGAAAGATACTTGCCATGTATCGTTAGGACTACCATACTTAACCACCGTGTATAACATATAAGAACCAACATCAATGCAATCTAACACTTTCATTGAACCAGACCTTATAATAATAGGGCGAAATAGAAAAAATACCTCTCTTGTATATAAATTAGCTGCAGACTTCTCCAATGACAATAAATGAGTTTGCATCACAGGTACTCCATGTGCACATTCAAAGTCTGCTAGACTATCTTTGAAACGAATGTAGGCAACACATCTATCAAAGTGCTCTACAAAATCTCTTAAATTATACCTGGACTTGACATACTTTGCAATAACTGAGTGCAACCCCTCACATCGAGAAGTGGTCCTAAACCCAGCAAAGAACTTCCCACGGATATGTGCTGTTGCCCAACTATGACGGTTATCATACATATCAATTATCCATTGCTTGTCTTGCACATCAAACTCTTCAACCATCCGATCCCACTTACTACGGAATACACCAACCTCGTAATCACCCAGCATGCACTTCTTAAACTGCGATGTGAACCTAGGATTACCTACATTACTCGTGGCATTGCGAATAAGGTGCCAAGCACATAGGCGATGATGTGCATTAGGAAAAACTTTTTCGATTGCATTTTTCATTGAAAGGGCACCATCTGTGATAACTGAAATTGGGGCCTTCCCCTTCATTGCTTCCAGCAAACTTTTTAACAACCAAATATATGTTTGCTCCGACTCATCACACACAAGAGCGGCTGCAAAGACAACTGTGCGGTTATGGTTATTAACACCCGAAAAAATGACAAGCGGACAATGATATTTGTTCTTCTTGTAAGTAGCGTCAAAAGCCAATACATCACCAAACAATTGATAATCCATTTGGCTTATTCCATCACACCAAAATAAATTCTTTATCGAGTGAAACCTATCAACCTCATATCTTATAACCATGACAGGATCAATGGACTTCATCTTCCTCAAAAATTGAAGAGCCGCACTAGCATCACCCTTCAACCGTCGACGTTGTTGTGCGACTTGATTGTACAAGTCCCTGGGCAAAAAGGGAACATTGTGGTGACCACCAGATTGGCTTGAGAGTGCTGCAAAAATATGTGCAGTGCCTAATCCACCCTTCCTCATTATATTTATTTGCTCGATGTCTGCAGCAGGTATTTTCCTGTGACCAGGAAGCATTGCAGTAAAAATTGGAGGAAGAAGGTCGTGATTATGCAAATCAGAAAATTTTGAAACAATCCAGCGACCACTAACAGCGTCAAATGACACCTGAACCTTTGCCTTACAGCCACATCTAGTTTCAGCTCTAGGCTCTTGTTTTCTGGTATGCATATTATCTGGCTTTTTTTGTCGGAAGCCCTCGCGACAACAAACAAAATTCTGTCGATTGATTATCCCATTGTGCTTTCGCGTCTTACTTTTTCGACCACTAAATCCCCTTGACTTGGCAAATGCATTGTAGAAATCAAAAGCCACTCCTAGATCACTGAAATGATATCTTTTTATATCAACATCTACAATATTCAAGAACTCAGTCTTTCCTATGTCCTCCCACCCATCAATCTTATAAGATTCATCCAATTGATCAAAATGGGCACCTTCATTGGGTTCAGAAGCACCAACTTCTGCATTTGCCAAGTTAGCATCCATGAAGATATCGTCGTCCAAGAGCTCATCACCGTTTCTCAAGGGATTCTCCAAATTTCCATGAAACCCGTCAACATTATTGGTTTCATCTACATAATCCTACATGAACAAATTAATTTAGACTAGGTATTTGATGGCATGATGCAAGAAATCTATCAAAATTAATCCTAAGAGTGTGACTTAGGGTTTCAGATTGATGAAAAACCTACCTCATTAGACATTGAGATTCAGATTGCTTCCTCGCAGAGATTGAGAGATAAGATATACGCCGTAAATTTGATAAAGAAATAAGCTTGTAAGGGTGTAAAATATGAAACTTAGGAGATGTATAGTTGAACATCAACAGAATTAATATTAAAGTGGTGAAGAAGAAGATAATGATGTTGATGTTGATGTTGACGAAGGGAGACAATTGTGTGTTTAACTAGTTGAAAATTATGAAATTTAATTTTGTGTGGGTGAAATTTAGGATTCAGCAAAATTTTTTATGAAAATAACAAATTCTATTGGACCGTAGTTCATATACCATTAATTGCAAAAAAAAAATTGATTATAATTGACAAAATATAACCCACCGTTAGATCAAATTTAATAATGATCTAACCGTTGATTTAAGTTTTCACCACAATTGGTGAAAAAACAAGTGAGGACCACCGAATCATTCACCGAGAAAGGCAATGCCACATGGGTGGCAACGTCGCAACGGGCAAGCATGAATTAGTATTTAGGACTTTTTTTTTTACGGGAATTAGTATTTAGCACTAATCACTATCCTCTTTACTCGATAGGTGAGCTTGGGCCCAAGCCAATTATAAAGAATTATATTAAGTAATCAATAATTTTTTTAACAACATGAATAATGGATTTTAAAATTGGTCCAATTCAAGTAAAATACACTACACTTCAAATTATTCACCTAAATTTTAATATTTAGAATAACCATCTACATACCTAATAAATTGAGCATCTAATATATCCATTGTTCATATTATTTAATATTTTCGTTGTCTACCTATACATTTTCTATTATAAATGCTTGAAGTTGTAAATAGGGAATTCGAAGGCGGTTAGTATTCCTGACCAAAAACAAAAATCAAGAGGCGGTTAGTTCAGGAGGGTTTTTTTTAGTGGGTGGTTTTTGTTATTGGGCTATAATGGGCTAGTTATTGGGCTCCTGTTTTAACAATTGAACTTCGTATTTGGGTTGTTGTTTCATGGAAACCTAATAGAAAATGAAAATTTGGGTCAGCGGAAATTTGATTGAAAAGATAAAAAAGAGAGCTATCCAACTCAAGCATTTTATGCAGGAAATAAAAAATATAACAAATCTATTTTCTTTACAAAAAATAATAAAAAAAAAAATCTTAAAACCAGAGAGACTTTTAGTATTTTTAACATAATAGCTAGGCTTGATTTAACTTTTAAAAATTTTTTGATATTACGGTTTTAAATAAGTGAATCGATTTTGCAAAATTTTTACCAGGTTTGACGATTTTAAATTTAAATCTTATTAAAATTTTACGTTTTACGTATTTAATTTATTTTTATAATTTCACATAAAATCTCAATTTTCTCTATTTTAATTTTTAACGTTATATCCAAATTTTTAATTTCTAATACAATTAAATAATATGAATTAATCCTATAATATTATTTTAGTATTTTTTTAAATAGCCTTCCAAAATTGTTTTGTTCTTTTAAAACTTAATTATAAAAGGGTATTACAGTGTTTTTGAAGGTTGAAATTTATAATTTTTACTATAACTAAACATTTATTATAAAGGATATTTTAGTCTATTAATTTTTATTCAACAAAATTATTTGTCTTTAAAACATAAAATATGGATATTTTAGTCTTTTCAATGTTAGATTAAAATGTATAATTCTAATACAATAAAATAATCTTAAGAGTAAAGTGATAATTACGTTTTCAAAGATTTCGATTTCGGATTAATTAGTTTTTTTTAAAAAAAAGTATCAATTAAGTCCTTCATAATAGTAAATGGTGGACATCTATGTATTTCTGTCAATAGATAGTGTAAAACGAAATAGAGTTGGATATCTATGTCCTATTACTATCACATAAGTATTGAAACGATTTAGTTTTAGACAATTAAGCATTTATTATTTTTTGAGTTTTTATATAATCTTTATCAATTGCTATTTATTTATTACGAATCCTACTAAAATATGTGAAGTTTTACTCCAAAAAATTATTATCTAAATGATGATCTTTCATAAATAGACACATCTCAATGATTAACGATACATATAAATACCATTATTAAATTTTATATGATAAATTAATAAAAAGACATAATATATCTATGATTTATTATCTTAAAAGATCAATTGATACTTTTTTTTTTGTCAGGAATATAATTATTACTTTACTCTAATCTTAATTAATCCTATAAAAGTAATTTAGTCATTTTAAAACTAATGATTAAAGGATATTTTAAAACTTTAAATATGAATAACAAGAATATTTTTGTATTTTTAAAAATAATGGTAAAAAAGTCTTCTACTCTCTTAAAATAAACTATGTGAAAAATTTTAGCATTTTCATAATCAAATTCAAATGTTAATTTCTAATCCAATTAAACATCCTTAAACCTAAAAGATATTTTATTGCTTTTAAAATTAATACCAAAAGATTATTTTTAAAATTAAAGAGGTGATTTCATTCATTTAAAATAAAATAAACTAAGAATATTTTAGTTTTTTGAAAGGTGGAAGTGGACGCCATTGCAGTCACAGAAGGAAAGATATGAGAATCGTAAGCAGCTTAGAATCGCAGAGTCCAAAAAATCGTAACCAGAATCGTAATCGTAATCATAATCACAATCATAATCATATTCCTAATCATTGAGGAAGGGAGCTTCCAAATCCGAATTCGAATGGCGAACCAATCATCTTCATCTTCGTGCCCTATCCTTTGCGCTTCTTTCAACCAGGATCACACGTACCTACTCTTTCTTTCTTCCAATTCAATCCCTTTCGTTCTCAACTCAACTCTCCCTCTCGCTAATTTCAACATTCTTTGCTGCAGTTGCTTCGCTATTGGCACCAGAGATGGATTCAGAATATTTGATACCAATTCAGGAAGGCTCTGCTACCAAAGATGTATAGCTCCAAACTCCATGAATATTTCAATTTTTACATGCCCTGCTATCTTCTTAAATATTTATGAATATTTTTCGATCTCGTAGTTGTTGGAGGTTTTGTTATTGTTGAGATGTTGTTCAGCTCAAGTCTTCTTGCTATTGTTGGAGCTGGTGATAAGGTAGTTGCTTTTCTTCGTTGTTTTGTGTGAGGGTTTTAATTTAGCTTTCTCTGTGATCTGATTGTCTTCGTTGGTCTGAGTGATGCAGCCATCTCTGTCCCCACGACGTCTCTGTTTATTTAATACAACCACTTCTGCTGCTCTTAGGGAATTGAACTTTCTAACTTCAATACTTGCTGTTCGCATGAATAGACAAAGGTAAAAGTCTCTACTTTCCTACCTTTTTCCTATTTTATTCTGTATTGTTTTGTTTTGCTTTATTTTGTTTTGTTTTGTGTATGCATTCATGATTTACTCTTGCTAAAATGTTATGGGAGAATTCTTGGGCATCAAGTGCTTATCAAAGATCGTTGCGATGGTTTTCAATGAAGTTGAGTACTACTGAAGTTGTTGCTTGAACTCTGATCTCTTTTTATGAATATTTGATTACAGCATCGTGTCGTTTTCTCGATATTCACCATCACACTGCTTTTGTTTCTTGTGTATACTTAATAGTTGCACTCCTACTCTTTGGGTTGTGTATATGTATGAACTACAAATCCGATAATCAATAAAATGATTCCACTTTTTTCAATTATTTTAATTTACTATACTAGATAATTGGAATGGTAAGAGTACTATTCATTCTAGCCCACAATTATTTCCTGATTGATTATACTTTTCAGACTGGAATCTAGATAACCAATGACCCAATCAGCATAATTCATTCGTCGCTAAGAATAATCCCATCTCTCTGTTTCTTTCCAACGCAGACTCGTTGTCATTTTACAAGACAAAGCTTATATATATGAATTAAATAGCCTCACAATCTTGGAGACTATTGACACAGTGCCAAACATTAAAGGTGAGGCTGGAATTAATACGTGATGAGATTCCATTCAATCAGGAGAGTTGGTGATAAGCACTACTTTTGCAGTGGTTGCATGTATGATTTTCATAAATTGTGTTCTTGCATATATATCATTGTCAGCACTGAAAATGACAACATAGGACCTGCGCATTTTAATATCCTGTATTATCCATAAACTTTTCTGGAAAAACTTCCTTCACAGGGATCTGCGCATTTTCCACTTCTTTGGATGCTTGCTATTTGGCTCTTCCTGCTAGCACCACCAAAGGATCTGCATTGTTGTATAATGTCATGGATCGTCACTTACACTGTGAGGTTATGGCATAAACTTGGCTTTCTTAATTGTGCTGTATAATAATAAAACAAAATGGCTTTATTACTATAATATTTGTCAGTGGGTTTGATTTTTAAGTTCATCCCAGTAAATGATCTTCATTTTCTTAACACATGGCCATCCTGTTTTCCTTTCAAGGGCATAACTGCCTCTTTTTTTTTTGTATTTTTTTCATGGTAGTTAGTACTAGATATAAATTGGTATGCATGTTTATATATTTTACTTATTGTTATGTGCATTATTGTTGAACCTAAAATACAGATTGAGGCTCATCGTTCACCACTGGTTGCAATGGTTCTTTCGTCAAATGGAATGTATATAGCCACAGCTTCCGAGCAAGGAACCATAATCAGAGTTCATTTGGTTTCAGATGCAACAAAGGTGAACAATAAAATTTTGTGCTATTTGAAACCACTTCCAATATGAATTTGGTTACTTAATGTGTAGAATCTAATATCTCTTAGCAGTCATATAGCTTTCGAAGGGGGTCTTATCCATCGACTATTTATTCTTTGTCATTTGGGCCGTCAAAGCAGCTTCCGGATATTCTTGCAGCCTCGAGTTCTTCTGGTTCTGTTCATGTTTTTACTCTTGCACATGCTTCACAACCAAGGTGAGAATTATAGTTTAAAATATACAATTATTCTTCACTTGTTGTTAGTTGTTACTTTCTATTGTAATACATATTATTAATGTTAACAAGCCAACATATCACCAAGGCTTGGGTTGCTTCAAAACATTAAAGATTAGGCTAAGCCTTTTTTAAATTGAATGCTTGGTCATACTAATGTGGACATGCCAAAAGAATAAGAGAAGCCAAACACTGAAAGCTTCAGCATAATGTCTTTGAACTCTTGATATTCCCAAACAATTAGCTGAGATTATCTTGGCGATGATCAGATGTGTGCAACCTTCTCTGTATTACATTTAAGTTTCCATATATTTTTGCAGACTCAAGAGATCGAGTAGTATTCTTGGATCAATTATTCCTGATGCTGTAAGCGATGTGCTCGATCCTGCTTTTCATCATGTACTTCATAATGTTGTTCCTGCAGGGATCAAAAGGTGAAGTATTTTGAGGCTAAGCAACTAGGTTCATTACTCAATAAAACTTTAAATTGGCCTATATTAACATTGGCAATATTTCATATTATCCTTAATTTCCTGAAGAGCTTCAAATTTTCAAACATTCTAACATTTCAGCTCTGTGAAATCTGCTGTTTCTCATACAGCTATGCGGTAATTCGCAAGGTTGATAATGTCACTGACTCCTCAACATCTGAATTTTTAGCTTGTAGGTGAGTGCCTTGTTAGTTGTTCAGGTCGACCTGGCAATATCTTTTTTATTTGATGTCCCTGTCTCCCCTGGTATTTATTGTTTGCTTTTGACATGTGCTCTAAGACTGAGTTTTGACCATCTTAAACAGAGATCCTGCAAATGTCTTGTAGTTTTTAACCTGATTGCTTATAATTCTTAGCTTGATAAACCTCTCAAATCTATAAGCTGCTGTTCCGTTGCACAAGGTTTAAATACTTTTCGTACAACTTTTGGTAGGACTTAATAGTCTTTTCTTGGTCATGTAGGACTAATACTATAATGGTCTGAGGATAAGACAAACTATGGTCAGTTAGATGAAAATCAAGGCTTAGAACTATTTAAGTAGCTATATAGTATAGTCACTTCAAACTAATTGTTCATTGAACTGAATTATCGACATCTCCAATTTTCCAGGGCCATTATGTCTGTAATAACTTATAACGGTCAGTTCAAGGAATACAACTTAAGCGTTGATGCCCACAATGATCTAACTTGGTCTCTGGGACGTGAATTCAATCTTTTGACAGTGACTCCGGACAAGGCTGTCATTTCATGAGTGGCAAATAGTGGATGCATGTTAGCATCATACAGTTAGAAAAACAACTTGAACTACCCTTGCCGCTCTTTTTCTATCCAAGGAAACAGTCTACATTTGCTGACATGACTGTGTTATAACATATATGGAGGAATTAACGTTGTAAATTTGTTCTATTTTTCCTCCCCCAAAATGTATATTCTCATTTTTCTGAGATACAACTCGGTCGCAGCTGATGATATGTTGTATTTATGCAGTATAGAATTATTTACGATAAAGAATTACTGGCCTAGCCGACCCCACTTAGTGGGACAAGACTTTGTTGTTGTTTTTTGTAAAGAATTACTGGCCTCAATTAGCGAAATATGGCGTAGGTGCCTCCATTCAATCTAAGTATAGTTATTTGGTTACATCTCGTGATTAATGTTGTTAACCTTTGGTCTAAAGCTCTAATGTAAAGATTTGAATCTTTTTTGTTAAATCATGTGAAAGGAATTGGAATTCAATTCAGTCAGTCATAAGATTTCAAGTGATGATTAAACAAAAAGGTGTACGGTGTATTGATGTTTACCCAACAATCGTGTTTAGGAAAAAAAAAAAAAAGGAGCGCTTGCAAATTAGAGATTGCTTTATTTTACACTAAAGTAAAAGTGTAAAACTCGACTAAAATACAACTAGTTCTCATAATAACTGGAAATTACAGAGCGACCGCATCAGTTTTGAATATTTTCTGTTGGTTACCTAACTAGGTGTACATTCGAACAATACAAAAACCTATCTAGTTCTTGTCTTGACGAACTTAGGCCTGGATGCTTTCTTCTCCATCTTTTCCCTCTTCTTGCGGGTCTTTTCATCTTCATATGGTTCCTGATTCACAAAATGCAATACAATATAGAAATGAGACTGGTCCTTTTCGTGGTCTAAAAGTGAAAAATGAACCAAAATAGAAGAATGGTTCCACTTCCACCTACTCAAAATTAAGCGGGGAGTCCTGGTTTTTGCAACGATAGTTGCATTATTCTAGACTAGAAGAATACTCGGAAGGAACAAAGAAGTTTGGATCCAAAACAAATTAAGAACGTGAAAATACCTCTGAACGTCCTGGCAAAAACCTTTTAATGAAGCCAAAAGATTGGTATGCTCCAAAAGCTGGTATCTGCATAGTGTCAAGAGATGAGCAACTGTCACTGACTCCAATCTTAAGTATGCTATATCCTCTTATCAATGCCTGAATATGGATCTTACCACAAGATATGTGTACCAAAATTTTCCAGAGATGATAGACATAACTTGCACAAAGCATGTTATGTAGATAACATCATGTAAATAGCTGCAAAAGATGAGCAACAGTTAAGAATATATCCCATACATAAACTTAGAGATAGCAAAAAATGTTCAGAAAAGGCAACCACCATTATGAAATGTGACCCATTGAATGGAAATCCAAAGAAGGGAGGGTGTGACAAGTGACAACTTTCACATGATGAGAACAACAAATTGACAAGGTTTTTACCAGTGCCAATCCCAAACAAATTAATATTTCAGAGCATGATACCGACCTAAGCGATCGAAGGCAAGAAAGACAAAGACATACCCACAAACTCCACCAGTAGTCATATCAAAACCACCATCTAAAAGTTCACCATCGTCATCATAACTTGGCGTCGCCATCTTAGCAAGTTGTTTATATGGTATAAAATATGCCAGAGATGTCACAATTAGCCCAATCCAGTGCTTCCAGGTGAATGTGGAATGGAAGAACAACATCCTCACTAATGCATAGATTACCTGTTAATTAATTGATTAATTACCCCATCAATAATCAACATTCTAAGGAAAAATAACTTATTTGAGTTCATATCACTAGTCTAAACCCCCTACACTAAATTTCATCAATTAGCCATTCGATTCTATACAATTAAAATCTATACAAACAAAAAAGCCAAGTTCTGCAGAGGCATGCAAAGAAAGAAACAAAATCGACCGAGAAAGGAACCCTAGCATAGAAAATCCAAAATCAGAATTGAAGAGAGTGTTAAAGAACAAGATAGCGTACGTTGCAGGATATGATGACTTGGCGAAGCCTAGCCATGTGACGAGCGTTCTCTTCCTTGCGTTTCTTAGCGCCTTGATTCGCCATTTCTCTCTCTCTCTCTCTCCGATCTCTTTCGAATCAGTTTCCGCTACCAAGGTGGTGTGTGTGGCGCACTTCTGCATCTGCTTAAGCTCCTTTTTTGTTTTTGTCAAAGCTTCAACTGTTTGGTTGGTAGAACGATGGAGCTTCAGTATTGGGCCTAGTTTAGGCCCATTTATGTTAAACTGGGCTCAACAATTGAAAGTTAGTAGCCCAAAAAAAAAGTTAAGACCCCTCGGCTTCTGATTTGATATTTCGTGTGTGAGAATGAGTTCAAGTGAAGCACGTTTTTTGTTCCTGACAAAAAACAAGAGTTTTTGGGCGCTACCAATAAGGGACAAGGGTGGTGGTAGGGATTAGATTGGATTAGATTAGATTAAATTTGGATCCACGTAACATTACATTAACGAAAGCGATTGAAAGGTTCCAAGCATAATAGTGCAAACAGAAAAATCTAAATCCTTGCACCATGGAGGATTCGTGCATTTGTTTAATTTTGATTACGTGTACAAGTTGTAAGAATATTATCTTGGATTCTTGGATTCCAAACCCTATTACCACTACAAAGTACAAACGATTGGAGTTTGCAACTTTTATTAATCAGCGAAGATTACTGTTCACCACATGAAATGCAGGTTTGTGGGAGAATAAAATCACGAGCTTAAAACTTGGATATTCGTAAACAAATTGAATAATTCTAGTACTGCTCTTGTACTTTTTATAGGTAAAGCAAAATTCATTCTGCTACACACTTTTCACTTCAAATAAATAAATGAAACTTGAAAGATATAAAAACGTGTCTTCAATGTTTGCTTTGCTTAATTGAATTCCCGATTTGTAATCCTTTCGAAATTCGAACAACTTTACTGAAGCAATATTTTTCAATATATATAAAGTCAAGGTAAAAAATAAAAATATTAATTTCCTTAATTTGTTGATGCCAAAAACCAGTTCATTGGTCCACGTGGAAGAGATACCTCCATGAATTTATAACTATTTCTTTTTAAATAAAAGTGATGGGCTCTATTATTGTACGAATCAAGTATATTTTAGAAAGAGATGGCAAACAAGTTGTATTATTCAGAAGATGAAAATTCAGGTGAAGTCGAATTCACATAAAGTTGATAGCTGAGAACTGTTAGATGAAAATTTAGTCAAATTAGTCAAATCATTTAACAACTCTTAGTTACTAGCTTCACGTAAAGTTCACTGCACCTGAGTTTTCATCTATTTAAAAATACCATTAAGCAAACAAAATTAAAACATGGATATTAAATGAAAAAGTAACGGAATATAAGCATTTAAAAGCTCAGACAATGAATTCCATCAACAATCTTCAATGTATGGTAAAACACTATGGTTAGTAAAAATGCACACATTGATATATACCCATATCCAACCCAAAAGAGGAATGGGATCATGGATTAGTGGGGCCAGCGCAGAATAAAAACAATGGAAATGTTTGGTAACAAAAAAAATCTGTAAAAAAATAGCCATAATTTGTCAGGAATGATTCTCTCTACTTTTTTTAACAATTAAAAGAGTAAAGTGTGATCTCTCACCAATAATTTTATAAGTGTGACCAAGAATACATATGAGAGAGGGAGCAATGAAGGGTTAGAGATCACACTTTAGATTGTCAATTTTTTTAACAACTGAGAGGATTCATTCCCTAATTTACCTTATTTAGCATTCATTAATTGTTGCGACAATTAATTAATGCTAAATAAGGCAAGTTCTGGCTGTTTTTTTTGTCTACCTAACATTACCAAAAAATAATTACAAATTATACAAATAGAAATGTTTGGTAACAAAAAATATTTGATAACAAAAAAAAAAAAACAAAAAACACCCATAACTTGTCTTATTTAACATTTATTAATTATTGTGACAATTAATAAATGCCAAATAAAACAAGTTCTAACAATATTTTTTGTCTCCCTACCATTATTCTAAAAAACATAAATAAATAAAAAAAAACAAGGGAAATATATTCCTTGGAGCGGATAGATAGATAGAACCAAAAAAAAGGAACGACAAAGACCGGAGCTTAAAGAAAAGAGGGTCCATGCTCCATAACCTGAGTTGGTTGAGAATTGAAGCATGTTTTGCTGCAACCCTCTGAGGTAGCAAGTAGCAAATACCCAAATCAGCAACACCCTCTCTTCTCTCTTCTCTGAATTTTTGAGTCAAACACTAAAATAATAATAACGAAGAAAAACAAAGCAGGGTGATAAGCCTCAGATCACAGCCACCGAGGGAGGGAAGGAGCCTCTCGTATCAGTCTCAGTATCAATATCAATATTCATATCCCCTTTCTCTTTCTCTCTTTTCGCGTGTTTCGCACTCTTCTTCTTCTTCTGCTACTGCTTCCTTCAGGCACGCTCGCTTCTTCTTTTTCCTTTTTTTTACGCTTCATTTCGCGTCATGTAGGAAATGCCGTTTATTCATTGCTAAAATCCGAATTACTTTTATGATTCATGCATGCGTTTACAATTATTTGATCCAAATTAGTTTTGTTCTCTGCTGAATATTCTTCCAATTCGACTTTTCTTTTGTTCATATGTAATCTTTTAGTGACAGTCAAATTATAAATCAAGCTTCTTTTTTTTTTTTCCTCTCTCAAAGAAGATGAAAACTTTCGCTTCTATGCTGTTGAGAAATCGTTATGATTCAAGATAAAATGATCACTAATTTTTAATTAGTTAAAATATGTAATTTTCAGGAATTCTTCGTTTCTTTCTGAGGGTTGCTGTTCTCAATTGGAGTTGAGAGTGGTTGAAGAAGATGACAAGCTTGGCTCGTTCTCTTCGCCGGTTGCGACCGGCGGTAATTTGGATCGGTGATGTAGTTGCAGAAACACCACATCAATTGCAAAAGACCTCTCATATTCATAGTTCATGTCACAGAGTTCTTAATCCTGCTCAAACCAACTTGTTCAAGAACCATTCATTCACCGCATCCACAAGACCTATCTCAGTTCACGCTGCAAAACTCACCAATGGAGGTTCGCCTTTCCTTTTTGATCTTGATTTTTTTTCCCGTGTGCTGTATTGGTTAGAGCTTGAAAATCCTCTGTGCCCTTATTGATTTGTATTGGAAGTTGTTGTTTTCAGCTGCAGAAACAAATAGAGCAGGGCCTCTTGTGGAGTATGAACGAAGAATCTGTAGCGGCGAGCTAGTAGATGGTGATAGATGCCAGGTATAAATATAGCTCATCATCTTAATTCCTAAATTTCCTTAGGAAAATTTGTTTAATGGTTAAATGCTATTAGATAGAATTTTATTAGTGGTTTTCTCACATAATCTTGTTATCCTTTGTTTAAAGCATGTTTAATGAGTTTAAATCTTTGGGCAGGTAGTAACCTTGACGGAACTTCAGAGACTTTATGACGAGCTTGTTCAGTCTGCGGATGAATGCCAATTGGATCGCAATGTGGAAAAACCTGTAAGGTATACTTTTCTATTTTACTAGTATTTATTTGTTTGTTTACCATGTCTGTTCAAATTTGCAGTTTTTACCCCCTACCTACGCATCATGTTCTGAGTTCTAAAGAATGATTATGTCTGCAGGAGTGGCTGGTTGTGGTCTCGTTTGCTATCACATCCTTCTCATTCACCAGTAAAGGGTCTGTATCTGTATGGAGGAGTGGGTACTGGTAAAACTATGCTGATGGACCTTTTCTTTGACCAATTGTGAGTTTGACATTAGTTCCTTCTCCATTGGCTCTTTTTTTTTTTTTATTCTTTGAAAAAAGCTACATTGAAATCTCATATTCTTCAAGTCTAACTATAGGAAGATTAAAACATTTTAAGAAGATTTTATTGATGTGTGCTCTTATGAGGATCAACCTTGTCATCTGATCTCTTGACTGTTTTTTTAAGAATTCTTCAGGCCCTCTAATTGGAGGAAAAAGAGGATCCATTTTCATGACTTCATGTTAAAAGTACATGGCCTATTACAAGTAAGTTTACTGTGCCTGCTAATTGTGGAAGCTATAACTGAATTGTATTTCTTGTGCGGTTCTTGTCGATGAGAAATCTTTACTTTCTGTAAGAGAAGTGCCAATATTATGTATGATTTTTGGGTAAGAATCTTAAAGAGGCACAGAAGAGATCGATTCTTTGAGCATTCATTGATCTGTTGTCTGTTCCTGGAATGATGTTATCTTTATATGCATGAAGGTAGCTTTTCTTAAATTTCTTATTGTTTATCCTTGTAGAAGCATAAGGGTTTATCAGATCCACTTGAGGTTGTTGCAGGGGAAATTTCTGAGGAAGCCATTTTGTTATGCCTTGATGAATTTATGGTAAATTTGTCAATCTAATATTTATTTCCATTGGCAACTGATCTGCATATTGTACTTCAATGACTTGAGATTGTTTGTTTTTCTGAAAAGGTAACAGATGTTGCTGATGCATTGGTACTAAATCGCTTGTTTAAACATTTGTTTAGCAAAGGCATTGTAAGTAATATTACCATGTAACTGCGTCTCTATAATATCATTTATGCAGTTGTTGCCTATATATTCTCAAAAATTCAATTTTCTGACATGCTTGGATACAATTATAGATTCTAGTTGCCACTTCAAATCGTGCACCAGATAATCTATATGAGGGAGGATTGCAGAGGGATCTCTTTTTGCCATTCATTGCGACATTGAAGGTGTGCTTCTAAATGTTTCCTCAGTTGAGAGTAATGTCATATTGGCTTCTCTTAAGCTTTCACCGTGTTGCATATTAGCCTGAAACATTAGACTCAATGAAATCAATTTTTTAGAATTTAAACCACGTCAATGCTAGCATGAACCAAATTCAATTGTGGTTTCAGCAACAGTTAAATTGAGGAATGACTGTCTGTTTTTCCAGAAGTAAAGAATTAAGTGCACATCTGAGCATCAGTAATTTTTTTCTAATATACATATACTGATGCAGGAAAGATGTGTAATACATGAGATCGGTTCATCAATTGACTACCGCAAAATGACTTCAGTATGAGTCCCAAACTCTTTTATGTAGATTTATCTGGTATTGATCTCAAGTCATTAGATTTATTTTAATTTGATTTTTTGTCTATTTGGACTGCAGGGTGAAGAAGGATTCTACTTCATTGGCACAGATTCATCTGCCTTTCTTAAGCAAAAGTTTCAGCAGTTAGTTGGAGAAGGAACAGCTACTCCCAAAGAAGTGGAGGTAGTGATGGGAAGGAAACTGAAAGTATGTGCTAAATTCTATACTGCAGAGATACACACATATACACAGAACATGCTTACTACTATTATCAATCTTACTCTGTTTTAACTTTTTCATCAGGTTCCATTGGGAGCTAATGGATGTGCCTATTTTACTTTTGAGGAACTTTGTGACAGGCCCCTTGGTGCTGCAGACTATTTGGGATTATTCAGTAAGCAATATCTGCTCAAGTGGATTTTCTCATGCATATATCTTTCATGTCCCGCCAAAAGACCTCGGATTTGGTTCTGTTGTTTATTAGGAAATCAAAATATGGTTGGAAAAAATTATTTCAGTTTTGAATTTGGTAGAAATCAAATAAAAATTTCTTTTTTTTTTTGTTGGGAAATACATTCATTTTCTTCCATTGTGATAGTTTTTCTTACCACTTTGAATACTTCTTATCCTTCATACTTTTGCAGAACTGCCACCATATATTAAACCCATCAATCAATCTTATACAGAATGTCTTGTTTTGTTTACACAGAGAACTTTCACACATTAGCACTGGAAGGCATCCCAATTTTCGGGCTTCAAAATAAATCAGCTGCACATAGATTTGTCACATTAATTGATGTAAGTGCTGTTTCATGTTCAAACTTTGCCTTTTGTGAGTGGTTGTTAAATTTTATCAACATTTTGCATTTAATTTTATGTTCTGCACCATTTCTGGTTCATTCTTAAAATATTGAAGATTTTTTAAGAATTTGAAGCTTATGCCACCTTATTGAGTCATGGGGTGGTAGCTAATCATATGCATTTGTATTAACTTCTATAATTCATTCTCTTGCATGGCAGAGTAGAACAAGAATTATGCTTTGTTTTGTTGGGATTTACAGGTTACATATGAGAACAAAGCGAGGCTATTGTGTACAGCTGAAGGAAGCCCTCAAGAGCTTTTTGAAAAAATAGTAACAATATCAGAGGCTAAACAAATGGCACCCAGGACCGCTTCAAGATCACAGAAAAGTGATGTCTCCGACCTTTGTGTAGACAATGAACTCGGATTTGCCAAAGACCGTACTATTAGTAGGTATGATACAACTCTGTAAGAAACTCAAGCAAGCAATATGATCTACTAATTCCTGTCTCAAGTAGTGCTAGTTGAAAGCTCTCATCTAAAACACTTTTGACATCAGGAACAGCCAAGAAAATAAAAAGAGGGAAGGAAATGGAACATCAAAAATAAAACTCCCACCAAGAACTACCACTGTATTTGTTTCAATGCCTGATAATGACATAAATTTGATGCAGATTGACAGAGATTAACAGCAGGGAATACTTGGAACAGCATGCTGCCATGTTGGCTGAAAAGAAAGTCGACCAAGGAAGAATGGATCAGGATGCCGTTGAAGCTTGATGAAAGAGGATTCAAAACCTCCGAAAGTTCAGTTCCTTTAAAATTGTTGTATCATATGTTGAGTGCAAACAGGATAAAATGATGAGTATTGGTTCCGACACAACAAAATTTTTTTTAAAAAAAAAGGAAGCACCCATCAGCAGGCCGTTTAGTTTAGTACCTGCACAGCCAGGGGTGTTTTAGTTAGCATAAGAGTTACAAGCATTGCTCAAAAAATAATGTGCAATTGAATGGTTCATTATAAAATTTCAAATAATTCCTTATACAATTCAACAGTTCTCTCTACCAGTTAATTCAGCCATCGATTTTTAATATGTCGTACTGTTTATTATTTCTCGACACTCATTGCGGAGCCGAAGGCTGTAGCCTTGTTAGAAGACCGATGATCGTTTTTGCCTTAACTATTTTGAGTCCCGAAGCATTTCTCCTAGTTCCTGTAATAAGGAATGCATTTTTTGCACGAGTTGTTTTCGCAGGTTTCCTAGTTCCTGTAATGAGGATACAACTTCATAACCTTTTTTCTTAGATGTTAAGTTTTTATTTATGAAAATTTACAAGAGATTTGCCAGATTAAGAGTTGAACATATCCGCATTTTTTACGACTAATATATGTTGCAATTTGCAGCAACATTTCAGACTCAGTAAGTATATAAATAAACATCAGCCGACCCAAAGCCCTAACCATGTCAGAATATGCAAGGATTTAGTTACTAGACGACAAAAGACCCCTCATAAGTAAACCCATGCTATAATCCACAAGTGAAATCGTCTCGTACTAGGACTTGGTAGCACTTCTGGTTAATGATTATTGATTGCGAGTTCCTGTGGATCGACAATAAAGTGCTGATATGTATTTTCATCAACCATAAACAACTAATGCAGGAACCTTATCATTAGTTATTATTATTTTTTTTTTTTTGTTTCATGCTAAGATGAAACCCTGACAGCCTTTAGAAATAAAACGCTTTTCTATAAACGGAGCAATTTTACTGATTTATTTTCCATTAAAAACAGCATACCCGAGTTTGTTAGCAACGCCCAGATATTGGGGAAATCAAGAACAAAAGAATTAAACTGAATGGAAGTGACTGCTGCAACAAGTATCTCCTGTTTGCACCTCCATAATGGAACACCTAGTTCAATTGCCGCCGCCATTACACCGGCGATAGTAGAACCACGGAATGCCACTCAGTTTGAATGATTCTGAGGACTAGTTCATCAGGTTTTAAACAAACTTGATGGAATCTGAGTACAGGAAAGGACAAGCAAGGAGTTATTGTAAGAAAATGTATGAGGAAGCAAGAATATTCTTCATGTAAAAAAGAGCATGATGATGTTAACTGTCCAGTGAAATAATGAAGTTTAGGGAGAAAAATTGGATTACCTTCACGTGATGAGGCATAATCTTGACATCATATGGAACATGAAGCCAAGCTTCAGTTGAATGGAGAAGAAAATTCTCCGGCTTACTGGTATAAACATCTGCATACTGATGAATGTTATAAGCAAAAGCAGATTCCTGACCTGTACTAGTCAGGAATGTTGCTCCAAAAGACTTATTAAACATCGTCTTCATCATATTGCGTGCTTTTTGCCTTTCCCCATTAAGTTCTTCCAGAAGTAAATTGCAAGACGAGGTTCTCATACTATTAGCCGCAGTTGCATGCAACTTACCTAGTAATTCTTGTATTATATGAAACTTGGCCTGCGTAGAAGCATAAAATGTTAGGAGATTCAAGATTTAGATGAAGAAAAGCAATTAAACTCACATTGTCAACTTATATAGCACTCTCTTGTGAACCATATCCATGTTTCGAATTATGGACCTTTCTGTCATAACCATAAGAGACAAGACTATTCATTTCTACCTTTTCTTGGTCATATATCCTAAAAAGAATGAAACACAAGAAATAAAGTCAATACTCAATAGTAACCAAGTCTGAAAAATACCTGTTCCCAACGGTAATTATCTCCATTCTGTATTCGTATTTCATTCTGCATTATTAATGAAACACCCCATATAAATGTCCATTCTTCTTATGTTTACTATGCCATGCATCAATACCTCAAGAAGAAATATATAAACTCAAAAAAATATTCTTCAGGAATAGAGTCACTATACAAAAAATGGTAATTGTCAAACTTAATTATACTAATCTTTTTGGTAACTGTAACTTGCAGGGGTTCTGAAAATAATGACAGGATATTAAAATATCTACATGAAAAATGAATTACATAGCAGATATACCTCTAGTTCATGGATGATAGCAGCTGTGCGCCAACCTGCCTTTGAGGGACCTCTCAGGTCGCTAAATAGATGATCTCCAAAATATATCACCTATGGTAAAATATGAATTTTGGCTTTCTAGAAGCTAAATGTAAAATAATCTTCATATTTATTCTATAAAATCTGATTGTGAACAAAAAGGCTAGTAAATAAAAATTACTACACAGCACGGCATATCAAACATCAAATGAATTATACCTCTGGGCCCTTCCACTTGGTTATTTGGAGAAAGGATTTGAGGCATCCATGGTAATATATTTTGTTTGGAAGAAATTTCTCGACTTTTGTAAAAGTTAATTTGTCCTTCTCCATGTCATAACAACTGCATGGAATTGCCAACAATCAGGAGCTGTAGAAATAATTCAAGAATATATGACTTCAAGTGTCAAAGAGATGTGAAAAGAAACTGAAGAAAAAAGGAAAGTAAAACTTTTCAAAAGAAAATGATCTTCATGATGGGATGAGAAAAATACTTGAAGAACCAAATACATTTCTCCTCAATAAGAAGCTTTAAGTTATAAAATAAAAGCCAAGAACAGTACAGCAAAGGACAAAAATTATACTCAAATGGATACAGACCGGAATGGATGATCAGATGTATAAAACTGTGGTTTATTAGCCTTAGCAATCACAACATCAAACAGTTCCATCCAGGAGTCTCTACAATCCATAGAATCCTAATCAACGTTCAAAAAATAAACAAAAGAAAATTATGGACAAATACAAGAAGTGAATACACACAAGTAAGGAACTGCAAATAAAAAATTTATTAAACAAAGAGAGACCGATAACCATCTGAGCAACATGTGCCCTACACATCACTCCAAGTCTCCAACATAGTAAAGTCCCTCCCACTTATAAATTTATTTTCAAGCATTTCAATGAATATCTTCTCATTGAAAAGAATAATTGGATCTAAGTCATATAGATAAACCAGGCCATAGTCAATGGCTACGTTTGGGACAAGTAGAGAACTTCTGTACGTGGTCATCAAAACCAACTATAAACATAGACGCTTACTCAATCTTTTCCCCTGATGAAGAGTTGAAAGAAATAACAGCAAATATAAGAAAAATATAAGAATACAAGATCCATCTAAAGCATATGTGCATTATTATAGGCTCGGTAAATAAAGAAGAGCATAGCTTCCCTGTTCTCTAGAATTTACTGATGTAACATATTTATCTTCACAACCAACTATAATGAAATAGCTCTTGCATCAGAACTAAGGTGTAAAATGAAACTGTGTTTGGTTGCATCTTAACTTTAGACTCTTTCATTATCTGATGTAGACTATGACTTTCTAAGAAAATACCTGTAACATAAAACGCATTCCTCCATCCACAAAGTAATAAGGAGAATTAGTCAACAAGAAAAGCTTCTTGCCCTTCTCCCTTAGCATCTTAAGAAAACTCAACATCGTCCCCTGAGTTACTCACACACAAATGAATAACAGTTACAAAATCTAAACAACATGGGGAAAAATAAATAAATAAGAAGAAAAAAATACTAGACCACAAAATCGTATTGTAGACCACTTAGGGTGGTATCTATTGGAAACATTCTTGGACGTTAGTTAACATAAATGTGAAAAACAGCTTGAACTTACATTTTTAACTAAGTATCTATGTGGATCAGAGAGAATTCCTCTATGAACCCGGCCACTCCGGTGGACATGATCAATTGCCCGAATTACGTCTTCATATATGTAGGAAGCATCAAATTCTAGCTTGGCATCAACAAAGTATTGCACTATATCTGCAAGGAGGCATGCCTACAAAGTGACATTATAAACAATCAGATCTCAACCTAAGGTTTGATGGTGGGAAGTGTCTGCATTAGACAGCAGACTGCTGCAGGAAAGGCAGAGAGAATCAGTAATGGAGTTCTTTCAACTGAATTTAGAGATTTGGGTGGATCAACTCCTATAGTCCTATTGAGTTGGCCCTTACAACTGCAATTCACGTTAAGAAAAGTTCCAATAAAAATTGAGCATATTCCTCCTCTAAGTAAATATTTGCCTATATACTGTTGAAATATGCATATTCAGAGAAATGATAATCATCTATGACACATGAGAATTACAAGAACCATTCACTAGGTCAAAGGTCCAATACCTGACTATACTAAAGCTCCTCTAGTCATACACTTCATAATAATTACTGGAGGACAGAATGAGAGGGAACTAACCTCACTGAAGCAGAAGAAATCCATCAAACCAACAAGTGATCGAGCTTGATCACGACCAATATGTCGTGTTCCATATACATCACGAATTTCCCTTCGGCTTAGCTGTAAATTATTGGAAGGAAAGAAATCTATGTAAAGAAAATATTTTGCTGGTAATATTTTACTTTGGCTATAATGGACAAGATATGTCAAAGAAAACTAGCAACAGCAATTCATGAGAAGGTTTTAAGTAATTAAATAGCAAAAGAAGCTAATATGATGCATACATGTGCCTAACAAAACATAAGAATGAGCAGCAAATACCCTGCGTCGACCAAAATAACATCCATCTGGCTCAATTGACCCGAAGAAATCCAGCTTCATTAGGCACCCTTTAGACTTATCATAGTATAAGCCTCGAATGGGGAAACTTGGATCATACTTGAATTCCATGCAAATCTCAGGATACCTAAGCTGAAAGAAGTATCCACATGATTAAAAACCAACAGAAAAACAAATAGCACAAGTGAATTGGGTTGGAGCTAACCTCATTCACCATGTACTCCTTGGCCAAGTCATATATCAAAGTCTGCAAGGCAGATGAGTAATGTGCCAATGTGTAATCGTAGTCAAAACCATAAACTTGCAATTTGTCCAATCTCAAGTTCTTATTCACATATATGCCTAATCCAATTCAAACAAAATAACAGGTCAACTCAATATGAGCCATTACACAGAGTATAAAGATATAAGATAATATAAAGACAGAAACAAAATATCAATATTCGCAACCAAACCACACGTGGAAGCAAGCAATGAAGTAACCTTTAGGATTCATTTTGGGCATTTCTTTGAGGGCATCGGGAATCCTTTGAAAGCTCTGTTTGGCAGATTCGAATTCGCGGCGGAGCGCTGCAATCTCCACATCGGGAAGAAATTCATCGCGTTCCGAGTCCGAACGACACTGTTTGGGCGAATCAACAACGCCATAGCTTCGAGAGCTTCCGCAAATCCCTATAGCATATACGTAAGGCTCGATCTCAGGTCGGTGTTTTGATGAAACGCGAGTTTTGGAAGAGAAGAAACATAGAACAATATGGAAATGAAGTGAAATGGAAAAATAAGAATGAGAGTAAAGAAGAGGACCTTGGTGGTGTAGAGAAGATGAAAGCAGCGTAGTCTGGGATGAAAGAAGGAAATAGAAAAAAAAATAGTAGTGTTAGAGTGTTAGTATGAGAAATAAATAGTAATAATGGTAGTGAATGATGAGAGAGAGAGATTAGTACGTGGTGGTGTATAGAGGAAGGGAATAGAAGGAGATTTCGGAGACGAAAACGAAGAGAGGCCATTGGGGGAGGTGAGTGAGTAGAAAACCGCCAATGTCAGTAGAGGAGAGAGAAGTGCCCTTCCTTTTACGCGCCCTCCCAAGTTTCAACGGCGGCAATGTGAATCCTATCAAGTATAAACTATAAACTATAAACGTACTCGGTACCCTGTGTGATAATCTCTCTTTCTTTCTTTTTTTTTTTTTTCTATTCACTTTAACCATATAGATTAGTTAACTATAAAAATTTGCTCCCCTATCGAATTAAACTATACGAATAATACCTAATGAATTATAGTTGAAATGACATAATCTTTCTATGTTCATATTTAAGAGGTTGCAGATTCAAATCTTCTAATTTTTTATTAAAAAAAATTATACAAATAATATAAAAGAAAAAGAAAAAAACGTGCAGCGAGACTCCAAATATCTTTATGTCCTTTTTAAAACTAACATCAAAATATATAATTTAATATTATAAAATATAATATTTTTAGAAATATTTCAACTCAATTCTTATAAAAAATTCCTAATTTCTATATACAATATCATGTATTAGATATTAATTTATTAAATATTAAGGATAAAATATATTTTTTATTCTTAAAATTTGACAAAAATTTTAAAAATATTTTTAAATTTTATTTTTTGTTTTAATTTTGTTCCAAAAAATTTTTATTTGCATCAAATATACTTCTGATGGCTAATTTTTCAAAAAATTTAAGACTGATTCAACAATAATTTCATAAGAATAACCCTCAACACAAGCAAATCAAGCATAATTTTCATGCATTGTTGTTAGATTGGTTTTAAATTTTTTGAAAATTTAGCCGTTGAGGATATATTTGATGCAAATCAAAAACTTATAAGACAAAATTAAAACAAAATAAAATTTAAGGATATTTTTTAAATTTTTACCAAATTTCAGGACAAAAAATATATTTTAGAGTAAAAAAAACTAATTTGAAATATTCATTTCTAATATAATATACATAAAAGGTAATCTTTAGAGTAAAAAAAATCAATACAAAGGTAGCTTTTTCTCGATTATTTTAATCAAGATTTTATCCACTTTAGTTGGTTAAATAGAGAAAGAAAAGAGTATTTGCATACGAAAAACGGAAAAAATGAAGAGCTTTGTTGCGATAAGGATAAAAATGGATGACCATGAGCAGATCATATTTTCCATGCTGAATGGCTACATTATCAATGTCCTTATATTTAATGATAGTTGAAAATTATAGCCTCCTTGCATGTATAAATAGACATCCTCAGTGCATGATATGTACACTACAAGCAATAACAAAATACTATTCTCCCTTCCTTTTCATACAAATCAATCTTATTTTATGCTGCAATTAAATACTCTTCTTCTTATATTTCTACTACAATTCTTTCTCTTCTTTTATTTTATAAGTATTTTAAATTCTATTTTCTATTACTCTTTACATATAATATTAATAGCAATATTAACCATCTTTATTATATTGAGATTGCAACAATAAACAGATGCGATTCTCTCTCTCTTTATTTTTAATACTTCTTTCTATCTTTGTATATATATACACATTACAACATATAATATTATTATATATATATAAATTATTATTGGGCTAATTATTTTAATACTAGAGTCTTCTATTTGTACATCTCTATTATATATATCTTTTATTTCACAACACGTTATCAGCACGAGACTCTGATCAAATTTTTAGGAAGACTCAGGTAACAAATTTTCATTATGTCGAAGCTCTCTCATCTTGAATTCAATGCTCTTGATATATCTGGAAACAATTATTTATCATGGATATTAGATGCTGAAATCCATCTTGATTCAATGGATCTTGGAGATACCATTAAGGCTGAAAATAATGTATCCCAGAAGGATAAAGCTAAAGCCATGATTTTTCTCCGTCGTCATCTTGACGAAGGATTGAAAAATGAATATCTTACATTAAAAGATCCTGCAGATCTTTGGAAAGACCTTGAAGAAAGGTACAATCATCAGAAAACGGTGATACTTCCTCAAGCCCGGTATGAATGGACGCATTTGCGTTTACAAGATTTTAAATCTATAAATGAATATAATTCTGCAATGTTTCGGATCACCTCACGAATGAAATTGTGTGGGGAAAAAATAACTGATCATGATATGTTGGAGAAAACTTTTTCAACCTTCCATGCCTCGAATGTGCTCCTGCAGCAGCAGTATCGAGAGAAAGGGTTTAAGAAATATTCTGAGTTAATTTCTTGCCTTCTTGTTGCCGAACGCAACAATGAGTTGTTATTGAAAAATCATGAAGCGCGCCCAGCTGGCGCCGCCCCATTTCCTGAAGTAAATGCGGCAAATCATTACCCCAGAAGAGGTAAATGGCAAGCTTTTAATAACAAGAAAAATTATGGAAGGAAAAAGAATTATGTTCAAAAGAGAGGATCTCACCAGAAGTGGGACAAAGAAAAGAATATCGGGCAGAATAAATCAACCGAGGAGAAGTGTTTCCGCTGTGGTGGAAAGGGCCATTGGTCACGTACCTGTCGTACCCCAAGGCACCTAGTCGATCTTTACCAGGCATCTTTGAAAAAGAACGACAAAGGAAAGGAAACAAATTTTGTTTCAAATGATGCTGAGAACTCCACCACTCATTATGATGTATCTGATTTCTTTGAGGACCCTGAAGGAAATATTGGCCATTTGATCAATGATGAAATAGTTTAATATGTGAAATTGTGAAGTATCTATGTAAATAAATAATGTAAAAAATTTATTGTTAAAGTTTTATTTTCTATGTATTTAAGTTTCAAATGTGATGTACATAAATAATGAAATATTAATATTTATGAATTTTGAAATTATTAATTGTGTCAAATTTTAAAATAAAATTTCAGTATATGACATTATTTTATGTACAGTGTTTCTTAAAAAAAAAAAATAATTCTGATCAAGTATTCAATTTAACTATGCATACTACTCATTTTATTATTATTTGTTTTTTGAAGAATGGCAAGGATATGTAATGAAGATGTATGCCTTGCGGATAGTGCAAGTTCACACACTATTCTCAAAAGTGATATATATTTTACCCATCTTGTGCCAAAAGAGGAATATGTTAACACTATTATTGGCTCAGGCAATGTGATAGAAGGCTCCGGAAGAGCTATAATTTTGTTTCCTGGAGGAACAAAATTTATAATAAATAATGCACTATTATCTACCAAGTCTCTGAGAAACTTGTTGAGTTTCAAAGATATTCGCCGAAATGGATATCATGTTGAGACGATGAATGAGGGAAATCATGAGTATTTATGTATAACAACTCATGATTCAAATAAGAAAGTTATATTAGAAAAATTACCCTCACTTTCATCTGGGTTGTATTATACCAAGATTAGTGCAATTGAATCACATGCCACTGTAAACCAGAAGTTTACTAGCGCAAATGAGTTCATAACTTGGCACGACCGATTGGGTCATCCGGGAACAACCATGATGAGGAGAATTATTGAAAACTCTCATGGACATTCACTAAAGAACCAGAAGATTCTTAAATCTAGTGAATTTTGTTGTGCTGCATGTTCTCAAGGGAAGTTAATTTTAAGGCCATCACCAGTAAAGATTGGATTTGAGTCCCCTGAATTCCTAGAAAGGATTCAAGGTGATATATGTGGGCCTATTCATCCACCATGTGGATCTTTTAGATATTTTATGGTCCTGATAGACGCATCTTCGAGATGGTCACATGTGTGCTTATTATCTTCTCGCAACCTGGCGTTTGCGAGATTACTGGCTCAAATTATTCGATTAAAAGCACAATTTCCAGAAAATCCAATCAAAGCAATTCGTCTTGATAATGCTGGTGAATTTACTTCCCAAGCTTTTGATGCTTATTGTATGGCCAATGGAATAAGTGTTGAACATCCAGTAGCTTATGTTCACACACAAAATGGGTTAGCAGAATCACTTATTAAGCGCCTCCAATTAATTGCTAGACCCTTGCTTATGAGAACAAATCTCCCAACCTCGGTTTGGGGGCATGCTATTTTACATGCCGCAGCACTTATTCGTTTGAGGCCAACGAGTTATCATCAATTCTCTCCTATACAATTAGCTTTTGGCCAGCAGCCAAATGTTTCCCATTTAAGAATATTTGGGTGTGCGATATATGTTCCCATTGCACCACCTAATCGCACCAAAATGGGACCCCAAAGAAAATTGGGGATATATGTTGGATATGATTCTCCCTCTATAGTGAGGTATCTTGAGATACAAACTGGTGATGTGTTTAAAGCCCGGTTTGCCGATTGTCATTTTGATGAATCAAAATTTCCAACATTAGGGGGAGAGAATAAGTTTCCTGAAAAGGAACTTAATTGGAATGCATCATCGTTGATGCATTTAGATCCTCGATCAGCGCAATGTGAACTAGAAGTTCAAAAGATTGTACATTTGCAAAGAATAGCAAATGAATTGCCTGATGCATTTTCCGATACAAAGAGGATAACCAAATCTTATATACCAGCGGAAAATGCCCCAATTCGAATTGATGTCCCAGTAGGACAAGTAGCTACTGAAGCGAATTCACGCCAGAAGCGTGGCAGGGCGGAAAATGTCCCAATTCGAATTGATGTCCCAGTAGGAAAAATAGCCACTGAAGCAAATACATGCCAGAAGCGTGGCAGGCCTGTCGGTTCTAAAGATAGAAATCCTCGAAAGAGAAAAGAGGTAAATACTATTCCTGTTGAAAAAGACATAGTAGAGACACCCGCAGTTGTCCAAAATTCTGATATAACGCCAGAAGACGTTCAGGTACCTGAAAATTGTGAAAATGACGAGATCTCGATAAATTATGTCTTTACAGGAGAGAAATGGGACCGAAATAAGACAATTGTCAATGAAATATTTGCATATAATGTGGCATTAGATATCATGCATGAAAGTAAGGATCTTGAGCCAAGATCAGTCGAAGAATGTCGACAAAGAAGTGATTGGCCAAAATGGGAAGCAGCCATGAAGGCTGAATTAGACTCACTTGCAAAATGTGAAGTCTTCGGACCTGTAGTCCGTACACCTGAAGATGTAAAACCTGTTGGATATAAGTGGGTATTTGTGAGAAAACGAAATGAGAAAAATGAAGTTGTGCGCTATAAAGCCCGACTTGTGGCACAAGGTTTTTCACAAAGGCCCGGTATAGATTATGAAGAAACGTATTCCCCTGTAGTGGATGCGATAACTTTGCGTTATTTGGTCAGCTTATCTGCATATCATAAACTGCATATGCATTTAATGGATGTGGTAACAGCCTATTTATACGGCTCATTAGATCGGGATATCTATATGAAAGTCCCTGAAGGATTAAAGATATCTAAACCATCCAATGAATATTCGCAAGGGTTATACTCAGTCAAATTGCAAAGATCTTTATATGGTCTAAAGCAATCTGGACGAATGTGGTATAATCGTCTTACTGAGTATCTGGCCAAAAACGGATTCAAGAATGATGATATCTGCCCATGTGTTTTCATAAAGAAAACTACATCTGGGTTCATTATAATTGCTGTGTACGTTGATGATTTAAATATCATTGGGACTCCTGAAGAGATTCCAACAATTATAAAAACTCTAAAAGAAGAGTTTGAGATGAAAGATCTTGGAAAGACTAAATTTTGTCTCGGCCTGCAGATCGAGCATATAAAAGACGGGATCTTTATTCATCAAACAACATACACAGAAAAGATCTTGAAGAGATTTTATATGGATAAGTCACATCCATTAAGTACCCCAATGATCGTAAGATCTTTGGATGTGAAAAAGGATCAATTCCGTCCTAAAGAAGAAAATGAAGATATCCTTGGTCCTGAAGTACCATATCTTAGTGCCATTGGAGCACTAATGTATCTTGCTAATAATACGCGACCTGACATATCATTCGCAGTGAATTTACTAGCAAGGTATAGTTCCTCTCCAACCAAAAGACATTGGAGTGGAATCAAACAAATTTTTCGATATCTTCATGGAACGGTTGATATGGGATTGTTTTACCCCTATGGATCCAAGTCACAACTAGTTGGCTATGCAGATGCTGGCTACTTGTCTGATCCACATAAAGGGAGATCTCAAACAGGATATCTGTTTACATATGGTGGTACAGCTATATCTTGGAGGTCCACGAAACAGACAATTGCTGCAACATCCTCTAATCATGCTGAAATACTGGCGATTCATGAAGCTAGTCGCGAGTGTTTTTGGCTAAGGAGTCTGATTCAATATATTATGTCATCATGTGGACTGATTGATCATAAGATAGCTCCAACTGTCCTGTTTGAAGATAATACAGCATGCATTGCTCAACTTAAGGGTGGATACATCAAAGGTGATAGAACAAAGCATATTTCTCCCAAATTCTTCTTCATTCATGACCTCCAAAATCAAGGGACAATTGATGTCCAACAGATCCGTTCAAGTGACAATCTGGCAGATTTATTTACAAAGTCACTCCCGAAATCCTCCTTTGAAAGATTGGTACATGAGATTGGGATGCGCCGATTTCGAGACATTAAATGATGTCGACAAGAGGGGGAGACTGTACTCTTTTTTCCTTGGTCAGGTTTTTTCCCATTGGGTTTTTCTTGACAAGGTTTTTAATGAGGCAGTCCCCATCACAAAGGATATTGTACTCTTTTTCCTTCACTGAGGTTTTTCCCACAGGGTTTTCCTTTAGTAAGGTTTTAATGAGACAATAATCCTTAATGGTCATCCAAGGGGGAGTGTTGCGATAAGGATAAAAATGGATGACCATGAGCAGATCATATTTTCCATGCTGAATGGCTACATTATCAATGTCCTTATATTTAATGATAGTTGAAAATTATAGCCTCCTTGCATGTATAAATAGACATCCTCAGTGCATGATATGTACACTACAAGCAATAACAAAATACTATTCTCCCTTCCTTTTCATACAAATCAATCTTATTTTATGCTGCAATTAAATACTCTTCTTCTTATATTTCTACTACAATTCTTTCTCTTCTTTTATTTTATAAGTATTTTAAATTCTATTTTCTATTACTCTTTACATATAATATTAATAGCAATATTAACCATCTTTATTATATTGAGATTGCAACAATAAACAGATGCGATTCTCTCTCTCTTTATTTTTAATACTTCTTTCTATCTTTGTATATATATACACATTACAACATATAATATTATTATATATATAAAAATTATTATTGGGCTAATTATTTTAATACTAGAGTCTTCTATTTGTACATCTCTATTATATATATCTTTTATTTCACAACAAGCTTTTAATTAATAACAATACTACATTGGTCTTTGCAAAACGAAAACCCTCTTGTATGAAATTCTGTAAATTGGGCGGAGACTTTTTTTTTTTCGCTTGTTGTGGTAGTCGGTCGCCGTCGCCGTCGCCGTCGCCGTTTGCCGTGTGAATGAATGAGACCTGAGAAGATTCGCCGTTTGCCGTTACTGTTCCGCCAATTGTTTTGTTTGGCTTCATACAGACTTGTCTCTTCCGCCCCCAAAGTTCCTCCTATCATCGGTTCGGTTTTTGTCTCTGATTTTATGTGAAATTAAGCTCCACTTTATTCAATTCTGTTATGTTTCTTCTATTAATCGAGGTCATACTCCTACCTCACCATGAACCTTTCAGTATGATGCAAACTATTTGAAACATGTGATTTTTAACTTCTAAATGCTTAGCCTCAATAACATACTCTATCACTTGCACTTTGCCACTTGTTAAGCGATATCCATTATACCTTTTGATGTAATGCTTGCTCTTAACATTTTTGGAAGTTGTCTCATTTGTGGAATTCATTTCTGACTTTGACAGTTTTGTTGTTAACAAGGATCATGACTCTTTGCATCTGTGTTAATTGGAGCCGTGCATTTGATTGTAGGTATCTTGGAGGTTCTTGTATTGATGTTTACTTGCTCAACAAGAAGTTTGTGATGTGTCTGATGAATGGCTGCTAGGGGCAAAAATCCGCCTGCTTGTTAGAGGGGCGTGCGATTTAGGTTTCTGGGATGATGGGGCACGGTACATTTCCTGGTTTGAGTTCTGCTGCCGGTCGTTCTTTGGAGTCCCTGCCTTCTCCTCAATTGTTGGAGAATAAAATTGCTGCTCAGGAAGTAGAAATAGAGCGACTCATTGGGGATAACCGGAAATTGGCAAATACTCATGTGGCCTTAAGGGAGGCACTTGTGGTTGCTACTCAGGATGTGCAAAAGGTGAAGTCACACATTAGAAGCATTCAGACGGAAAGTGACATACAGATCAGAGTTTTACTGGATAAGATTGCTAAAATGGAGGTAGATATTAGAGCTGGTGACAGCATAAAGAAGGAACTGCAGCAGGCCCTTATTGATGCACAGAGCTTGGCAACTTCCAGGCAGGAATTGAGTGCCCGAATTCAACGAGCCACTGAGGAACTGAAGAAGGCTTGTAGCGATGTTCAGAGTACTCCAGATTTGCAGGCTGAACTGGACAGTTTAGTGCTAGAGCACCAAAGATTACGGTGAGTCTTGAAGTCTGTTAACTTTGTTGCATGCCTGTTTTCATATGCATGTAGATCGGAATTGATGCTTGATTCTTAAGGGTACTCAATTCATTGTTACAATGTGATTGAAAAGGCTTTCCTAAAACTTAGTTTTTGACAGAATACTTGGATGTCATTTAGTCGATGTAATTGACCACACTTAGTGGGTGGGGGAAATTTTTTTTTCTCTTCCCACTCAAATAAAAGAAGAGTTGAAAAGTTAAGCAATAATATCAATTTTAGAAGTGTGTATTGCGATTTGCGAGTGATATACTGGTTGATTCTCTTATTGATAAGATATACCACATGTGTTATTGCCATTGGATTCAAGAATCATATAAAACGTTAAATGTTTGAAAAGTGGTTTTATAATATCTATCAAATAATACATGCTTAATATTTTAAATAATTCTTTCCCGTCATGTTGCATACTTTCTCTTGTTGTTCTTCATTATTTATCTTTTTTCTTATGGTTGATTCTGTAAATGTGTTAATAGTGCCACATTCGAGTATGAAAAGAACAAAAACATAGAGCTAGTGGAGGAAATGAAAGCCAAGGAGAACAATCTAATATCAATGGCCAAAGAAGTTGAAATGTTACGAGCTGAGATTTTGAACGTTGAGAAAAGAGTAAAAGGTAACTCTTTGGCTTTTGTATGTCAGTGCTTTACTTTTATGTGGCGTTTCTATCAAATATTTTATCTGATGCACTCTTACCATGTAAACAGCTCCAAACCAGTTTGGAGCTGCTACGCCTGTAGACAGTACTGTACCCTTTCTTGATGCTTATGGGAGAGGTCATGGTCAGACGGTGTTTGCTCAAGTAGGAGAAAACGTTGTACCATATGGAGATAGCAATGGCATAGCAGCGGGCAGTAGTGCTGGTTGTGGCGGGAGTGGTGCTGTATGGACAGGATCTTATGATCCCTCAGTTGCTCGGAGATGAAGTTTAGTTAATTGTTTGTAACGTTCTTTTATGCAAAATTCATTATGGATCACGCCATCTCCAATTATTTGCTTAAAGCCATAAATTCGAGCAGGGACTTAAATTGTATAGATTTTGAAGAAGGTAAAAATATTTTTCTCAAATTTTGTAGAATGTGTTTGCAAGAGTGGCCTATGTAATGAATCATGTTGCTTGTATGTTATTGCTGTTATTGTTTTTGGTTGTTTTGTATGTTCATAAACAACCACACTGGGTTTAAAATATCACTGCTCTTAAGTTCAATCCTTGGAGATAATCATTCACCTATCAAAAATTGAATTGGGATAAGTAACAGAAAAATATTTTTGAATGATCTTATGAAAATTTGTTGAATGATACATGGATATATGGTAGTTTATTATTAACCATGTGCATGTCTTCTGGCTTTTATCGATTTCTAAAGTATTATTTTCAATAAGCAGTTATTAACTAAATTTAATATAGTGTACTCCTTTGAGGAATGTTAAACCTTAAAATGAGGAAGTTATTAACTAAATTTAATGTAGTATACTCCTTTAAGGAATGTTAAACCATAAAACGAGGAAGAAGAAAGAGGAGGAGGAGGAACGCGGGATCCAAACGTTGGAGGAGGAACGTCGTGATTTTAGGCGCGCATTATGAAAGTGGGTTTTGTTGAGTTAGGGTTAACTTGTATGCCAAAAAAACATGTATGTGTAGCAGGTCTCTTTCTATAATATCTATAATTATCGTTGTTCTTGCCTGAGTGAGTGGAGGTATAACTCGGCTCTTGACGAAGGTCGGCGATCCTTCCCAACAAAGTGTAGTATACGTCGGTTGACTGGAGCGGGGAGGTTGAGTGCCTGCAAAGGCACTCAAATGCTTAAGTTAGCAAAGGGATATATGTGTATGAATACTCTTTCTTCATCAAAAGATGATCTTACCTTTGACTGTTTCCTCGTCCTTTTATGCCTGTGTGGACGAGGTTGTAACGTCTGAGGAGAGGATTAATTACATATCCAACGTTATCAATTAGAGATTAATGCTGTCCTCTTAAAAAGGTCGGTTATAATTGAGGATTATGCGTTTCCGAGCTATAACTCGTAACCGATGTTTACTGGTCATATCAATCGTATTTAATGACTATAAAACTTTAACTACACTTCTAAAATGTAACTAAAAAAAAGCAATAAAGTCGCAAGGGCTGGAGTCCATTAGGCGAATCATCAACCTAACCCGAGTAAACCAACGGGTCTCCAACCCGAACATGCTAGGACAACCAAGATGCAACGCTACCTCCTGGAAACGACTTGGACAGCTGTCAGAAGTTTCTAGGCTCCACAGCTATCAAGTTTCTAGGCCCAAGCAAATGTGACCCACCTAAAATACAAGGTATAAAAGGAGAGGGACTTACCCTTTTTCTGACGTATGTCACATCCTTTACCCTAATTAGCCGTCTCATCATACGGATACTAAATTTAGTATTGGAGTGTCCTTGCAGGTAACTCCACCCGCCGTCCAACCGATGATCGTTGACCCTGCAGCTGCTCGCACCACTCGCGCTCGGGTCTTGTCCCGCATTAACCGTTTCTCGTGACCAACGGTCCTCGTCCTCACGCGATTTGACGAACAAACGAACATTATACTATACTAAACATATGGAAATACATTTTAATTTAATAACTTTTCACATTTTACTTTTTTTTTTTTTCAGAATTCATTATTTAAACATATGGAAATACATTATTTTGATGTATTTAACATCAAAATTTTAAAACTATTTTTTAAAAATAATTATTTGATTTCATTTATTAATAATTTATTTCCTTCAAGATGAAACTTTTTCTTCGTTTTTCTTTTATCCTTTTTATAACACGCGTATGTTAATACTTCTCTTAGAAAATCAACTATAGTGTTCAGTTAAAATCTTATATAAAATCATTTTATATTCATTTTAACAAATCATTGCCGTTAGAACTAATATTAATTATAATCATTATTTTTTATCAATTATTTTAGATAAATTCAAGTCTTTAAATTTAAGTGATTTCGTAACATTCTTTCTTCTGATTTTAACTGTACTTTTAACCATTTGCTTCTCCATTGGATGTGTAATGATAATTTGTCTATTTCAATAAAGTTGATTGATAACTCTAAACATTGGCGGCTTCACATACATTTGGTAGGTTATGAGTACTGTGCGCCATGGGCAGGATAATGGCTTAGCTTGCCGCTATCCGATCCGGGACATGGATGGGAAATAGCATAGGCTGGTCTCATTGCACAGCTACCATTGCTTCCTTTTTCTTGGTAAAAGCTATGCTGCTATTACTACACACTCAATCAGATTGATCCGAGCATTTAGTTATTCTTCCTTCTTCTTGACACGATCTCGGACGCCCAAGCTTTGCCTGTTTCAGTTTGGAACTTCCCTGTAAAATATTCACCACAATCAGGGAACACTAATAAGTATCAATAGGAAACAGCGGATGAGGAGGAAAGTCATACCAGCAGTTGACTGGAAAAATTCATCCAAATCCTTCCCCTGCTCTGTAAAAAGCCATGAGAGAACAAAGTTCAAAACTGAAAGATTTTTAACCATATGGCTTATTACATGCTAGTTAGTCCAAAAACATCACAATACCCACTCATTTCAATGTATTAGTATGATACTTTTAAATATGCATGCCTCCTAAAATGGAGAGTAAAACAATCAGAGACATTCTATTGACCAAATTTTATAATATTTAGTGGGATGTATCCTGCATGGATCTGTTGCTCTGAGACTTGTACATAACAAGAGGTGCTAGGGAGCCAGCAACTTTTATGATTTGTAGCCATCAAGTAGTCATCAATGATGTTTTTAATGGTGTGAGATTTCATCTAATGGTATGGGATTATTCATTTTTGTTTTGCTGGTTACATGCTGGCCAGAATTTAATAAAATTGCTGGCCCCCCTAGACTTTTCCTAATCGTTATTATGGTACTGAGTTAATCACTAATGGCACCCTATGGTAACAAGTTCTTCAATAGTAAGTACTCCTAGCTAACTATAATGTTAAGGCTCATTTGTCAAGTCGCCGAAGATTACAAAGCTTACAACCTCATCCAGTCCAACAAAATTGCCTTAATTATGGAAACCATTCAATCGTGGAGGATCCTGGTGTGAAACATTTAACATGCCCAAAATTCAACATCATGTGGAATTAATGTTTTAACATCAGGATAATTTTCAAAGGATTCAACAAGGCCTAAAACTATTGAGAAAAAATAGAATTAATGAACTATCTCACCATTTTCATATTCCAAAGCTTGAAGTATCATCTCCACCTGCATTGAACAAGAACCATAGAAGGAAAAGGTTAAAGAATAATCACCATTGCTGCCTAACAGAATCTTGATGATAAATTTGCTACTTCTTATCTCGTTTAAATCTGCAATGACACAAATACAACTCATACAACCCACTCAAAAAAGTAGCAATGGAATAGAAAACATCATGAAAAGCCCAAAGGATAGTTCATACTTGGTGAGGTTAGTAATCAAAATCAGCCAACGGGTACCGATTGTAGTGAATCAAAGACCATAATAACAACCACAAGCAAGCATTGACCCAATAGCTGGGTGTGAATCCCTGAAAGAAGAATAGCAGAAAGAGCCACAAACCTTGTCAAGGTCCTTGACAAATTTTGCTTCTGGAGAAGAATTTGCTTCATACTCCATCCACAAATCAGCTACTTCCTTTGCTTCAGTGTGACAATTGAATTAAAAATCAAGGGATGTGAGTTTTCTTTAACTGCTCATTATCAAGCTCAATAATAGAATGAAAATGTGTACCTCTAGATCCTCCTCCAAGAACATTACACATATGGTCCAGTGCATCTTGTTCCCGCCGACTCTTTTCTTCCTTTGAAATTCCATCCTCAGGGCATATATCCCCAACAATAGCTATTAAACAAAGTACCAAAGTAAGAAATTCTTACTAAAAAGAACTTACTAAAGGTCTCAGAATAAAGCATAAGAAGAAGAACCACTTAGACAATTATATACTTATTTTCATCTTTAACTTGCCCTTGTTGACCCCTGTTCTCAGCAATGTTTCAATTGATTTTACCTTAAATATATTACTTTTCAGCTGAACTCGGCATTTCTTAGCCACAAGATGAAGCATGTGAAAGCCAAAAAGATACCATTATTATTTTTAGACAAAAACAACCAGCACAAGGCAAACTGCAAATCAGCATACCTTCTGCAATGTCATGAACAATAGCCATTTTCACGCACCTGAAAATTAACAGAAAAACAAGTTGCTGAAAACCTACCCTCTCTTGTGTAATTAAATCATCAGCTGCACAATAACGACCATAAAGCCAGAAACATATATAATATGTAACAAAGGGGAATGAAAGGTATATTTAACTTGTTTCTGTCTACACCGGGGACATCTGATGCAATGAGAGCCATCAAACCCATTCGATGCATATGATCAGCAATAGATTCTGGATTCTCAACATTTCTTCGAACCCATCCCGTCCTTTTTGTTGTCTATTTCAGATCAGACACAGAATCCAAACAAATGAATGAACTCCAAATCAAAAGCAATTGAGCAAAATATCAACTGTAATTGAAATCTCCAGTTGACTTGCATATTATATGACATTCGGAATTTGAACCTAAGGCTATCTTCCGGATATGCAAACACAATGGAACAGCATAATCTATTACACCTAATGTGATTTATTTAAGCTAATTAGAGATATTAGTTCGTTAGATTGATGTACTCCTGTACTCCTGTACATACATAGTATCTCCAGTTAGCTTAAATAAAATTAAGATTATCTGGTCTTAAGATTCAGCTCTTGCACCGAATTTCGAATAAATCATGCCTCGTTTCAAATAAACTAGGGCAGCGGAAATAAGTACCTTGAGGCGGTGACATATGGAGAGGAAATCGATTGCAGAAGAAGCGGAAGGAGGTCCGTCGTGAACCGCCGAAGAAGGAGGTAGAGGAGGAATAGTGGCGGCGGCGTTTGACGGAGGGGAGGATGGAGATGCAGCGGCCATGCGATAAACCCTAGCGAAAGTGAGTGCGAAAGCTAAGGGGTTTGAATTTCAGCTTCGTAGTAGAAAGAGAAATCATGCAAAATGCAGAGGGAAATTCGTTTGGATTCAGTTAGGCTCTCTTGGAACTGTCTGAACTAGGTATTTGGCCCTTTTTTATTTTTAATATGGAGTAAGGTGTGGGGTGTAACAGCATTATGAAGAATAGAGGTGTTTTTTCTGCATGTGGTGTCAGGAGGCTGAAATCGGACCGAACAATTTAGAGCAAGGAACTCGGACGATCCGATTAAAAGAGATGTACAAAAAAATAATTTTTTTATAAAACTCGGACGGTCCGTTTTGATTTAAAAAAAAAAAAACTAAAAACGGAGGGTCCGTTTTGTTTTAAAGGAAAAATTAAAAAAAAAAACAAAAATGGTTAACGGAGGGTCCGTTTTCAGTTTTTTTAAAAAAAAGAAACAAAAAGTGTAAATGGAGGGTCCGATTTCATGTTAAATAAAAAAAAAACAAAAACTAATCGGACAGTCCGATTTGTGATCAACGAATTTTTTAACAAAGAATTCGGACTGTCCGATTTCTCTCTGTCCCACATCTGTGTCTAACACCTGTATACACCATAACCAAGCACAACTCACACACTCCTCCAATATAAAAAAAAATTAGCTCGTATTTGGCCACAACTTTTAATAAAATGGGAAGACTCCTCCAATATAAAAAAAAATTAGCTCGTATTTGGCCACAACTTTTAATAAAATGGGAAGAGGACATAAAAAAATACGCAAAAATAATAAAATTGGGAAAGAATAAAAAAAGATAAAATTTTATTGATTGTTGTTAGATTTTTTTTTTTGTGACTTAATTGTTTTTAGATTGAAATTGTAAATTATGAAGATAAAATTAAATATATAAAGAGTATTGACCTATAAAAAATAAAAATAAATAAAAATAAGATAATAATCAATAAATCGAAAAAAATCTAATTTATAATAAAAAAAACAATTAATAAATTGAAAAAACCTAATTTCAATCATTATTGAATTTATAATTTAATATACATAAATTTTAATATTTTAATATATATATATATATATAAATCAAATATTAAATTAATTATTTGTATAAAATTTATGTTAAATTATAAAATATATATTAAAGATAAGTTAAATAACGCATATATATTATATTTATATACAAATATAATATGATTAATTTAATAACTGATTTTTGTATATCTATAATATTTTTGTTAAATATAATCATAATTAAATATTTATTTTTTTATTCTAAAACAAATCCAAATAATAGCATAATTTCAATTTATTAACTCTCATTAATCCGAGGCCTAAATGAAGGAATTCCAAGCAGCGATCTTACACGAAGTTCAACAAGGTTTAACGTTGCCTCTATACCCTGACCTTTTCAATCCTATATAACATGTAAATACATAAGAAGTGATTAATCTTCTTAATTTTTGCGTGGATGGAATATTAATCAAGATTGATAAAATTTTAATTTTTCAAAAATTATAATAATGATATCTAATAAGTCAATAAAAATAACTTTTAATAAATAAAAAATACTTATTTATTAATATATAACATTTTATTAAATATTCTAAAATATACAAATATCTTTAAAAATTTAAAAACAAAATATATTTTTTTGTCTTTAATATTTTATTATTTTTTTTTTAAATATTCTTGATATTTAATTTTAGAGAAAGTCTATGAGGCGAGTACTTTCATTAAAATTTGGCCAGCACTTAACCACCAAGAAAAGAGTGAGTAATCCTACACTATTAGATGTAATTTTATACCATTAAAAATATTAATGATGGCTAATTGATAGCTACAAATCATAAAACTTGATGTCCCTAGCATTTCTCTTAATTTTATTCAATTATATCTTTAATGTTTTTAATTTATTCGATTTTATTTCTAATATTTTCCATCTATGTCAAAATTATTCCTGTATGTTTTTAATTTTATTCTTAATATTTTAGATAATATTTAATTAATATTAATAATAATCGTATATACAAAGTGTATTCACATCAAATCATATAGGTAGCGTTTGATGGAGAGATAGAGATGGAAAGACTAAAATTGAGAGAGACAGAAACTAAGAGACAAATATTGAAATAAATTTTAATATTTTGTTTGGTGCAAAGTGAGAGACAAAAATTAAAATAAGAATGAAATTCTAATTTAATTTGTATAAAGGATAAAATTAAAATTAATTAATTGAAATGAAGGTATTTTAGGTATAAAATGTTATTAAAGTTTTAGTTTCCATCTCTAAAAATTTTAATCCATGTGTCTCCACTCTTTAGAAATACTGAAATATTAAAATTTTAGAGATAGAGACAAAAATTTTAGTACCAATTTTTAAACCAACAAACAGATGCTAAGTCAATTTCTCAGTGTACGTGTCAGTAACTCAAAACAAACGTTACCTATAGTGTACAAATATTCATCTAAACAGCTGAATTAAAATCTCTCTTATAGCTCTATTGATTGCTTGAGACATGCCGATTTTAGCCAATGCATAATAACATCCGCAACACTAAGCTATAATGATTAATGCGCTAATAAATCACTAACCCCTCCACCCTTTGGGGACCCTATTTAAAAAAGCACATTCATAACCTGTACACACGCTATTGGATTCCATAGTTCCAATTATTATACTAAATAAATCATTAATAGAAGGAAAAAAGAAGGGTCACATTCACTTCACATCACAGAACACCAAGAATGCCAAAGGACCCACCAGAAAAGCCCAAACATATGTATGAAATTTCAACATAGATCTAAATACGCCATTATCCCTACCTATTTTATAGTATCTCCAATAGTACTGTCGGCAAGTTGAACAGGTATACATGAGTTTGTGTATTTTTTCCTGAACCCACAGTGCAGTGCATTAGTCTACTGGATAGCACTTTACAGCTGGAGAATGGAGAAATCTACTAGCCAAATCCCCAAAATCCAACGGCTACTACTATCGTTCTCTAGCTTCCACTACTTATGCGGATCCCATCTAAACACCACTACTTGTCACCATCATCCTAGCTGTCTCCACCCTTTTATCATTTTCCCTCACCTCAAATCTAACCATCTTTATCATGCTGCCCCTTTTGTCAAAAGAAAATAAAATATACGTAAACTTATACAATACAGAAAAAATAATTGCATGTGCTCAATGGAGTAAGATCAGATCATCCACAATGCCGCGTGATTGATGAACAAACGAAAATTACGGTGCAACTATTTGTATCGTATTCAACTATAATATTAAGCTACTAATCAACTACGGAAGGAGAACGATAAATTTCAAAAAATAAATAAATCGGGTAAGATAAAAACAAACTTAAACTTTCTTTCTTTACAAAAAGAAAAAAAAAAAAAGGAAAAACAACAATTAATACAAAAAAATAAAGGGAAAAGAAATCAGCTAAGGAACAGCTGTTTTAGCTGGCCTCTCAAGCAAAGAATGTGTTCTGCTCTTCTTTTTATTTTTTTCCTTTTTCAAGAAATTCTTTCTCTTTCTAGTTTCCTTTCCCTTCATTCGTTCTTGACCAGGTCCTTTCGTTTCTTTTCTTCCCATGTGTGTAATTTTTCCAAAAAAAAAAAAACAAAAAATCTAGCAGACTAAAAAGGAAGAAAAATAGCCGTTCCCAAATAAAAAGGAAACAAAAAATTTAATAATTTACAGGCTTGCCGTGATTGTAGCCGTAGTAAGAGAGGTACCACTTAACGAACTTCTTCAACCCGGTTTGCAAATCGGTGGTGGGTTTGTACCCGAATTCCCTCCGGGCCGAACTAATATTGGCGTGAGTGAACGGAACGTCGCCGTTTCCAGGCATATCCACAATATTCCTCTTGGCCTTAACCTTCAAGTGACGCTCCAATATACTCACCAAAGTTGGAACGGTCACGGGCGAAGTGTTACCCAAATTAAAGATCCGATAAGGAGCGGGCCCTCGCTTCTTCCCACCCGACCCGGTACTCTTGCCCGCGGTATCCAGTGACCCGAGACATCCCTTCACTATATCATCAATGTAGGTAAAATCACGGGCCAAATCGACCCGATTTTTGCCCCGATAAACCGTAATTGACTTCCCCTGGAGAATATTCCTGGTGAAAGAGAAGTAAGCCATGTCGGGCCTCCCCCAGGGCCCATAGACAGTGAAAAACCTCAAGCCCGTGATGGAAAGCCCGTAGATGTGATTGTAACTGTGCGTGATCTCCTCGCCGGCTTTCTTTGTCGCGGCGTAGAGGCTGGCGGGCTGGTCGGTCCGATCAGCTTCGGAGAATGGGACCTTGTCGTTGAGCCCGTAGACGGAGCTTGACGAGGCCCAAACGATGGCGGGCTGAGGGTCAGCGTTCTTGCAAGCCTCGAGGAGCGTGACGAGGCCGGCGATGTTGCTGTGGACGTAGGAATGAGGGTTCACCATCGCGTACCTGACGCCGGCTTGGGCGGCGAGGTGCATGACGTGGCTGAAAGCGACGACATCGAAGAGCTTGGCGAGGAGCTTGGCGTCGTTGACGTCACCTTCGACGATGAAGACGCCATGTGTTTCGAGGAGGGACTTGCGTGCGCGTTTCAAGGAAGGGTCGTAATAGTCGTTGAAGTTGTCTAGGCCAACGACGCCGTCGCCGCGGCGCTTGAGGGCTATGGAGACGTGAGAGCCTACGAAGCCGGCGGCGCCGGTGACGAGGACGGAGAAGCCGCCGTGGCGTTGGATCTGGGCGGAGGAGCGGAGCTGCTTCTCCCAGTTGATGCCGCCCCAGGAGGCGGAGAGGTAGCGGCTGCCGGAGTCGACGAAGCCCTGGAAGCTGAGGTAGGATGCGGTGAGGGCGATGAGGAACAAAGCCCAGAGGAACATGGTGCTTGTGGAGGCGAAGCAACGGTAGACCTGGCGGTTCATGTTGTGCGCTCTATCCCCCTTGAACTTCCCTGGGGTCGACGGGAACAGCTCCTCCTCCAATGACGGCATTCTCTCTTTCTTTCTTTCTTTCTTTTGTTTCTTGCTGAGAAAAAATGAGGGGAATGAAAATGCTTTTCGCTTGTTTGGTGTTTTGAGAAAGTGGTTGGTTGGTGAATGGTGATGGATGAGGGAGGGAAAGGGGACAAGTGATAGATAGAAAGAGAGGAAGAAAAAATGGGTGGGATGCAAATTTTTCTTTTCTTTTCTTTTCTTTGCACCTGCTATTAAGATTTAGGACCAATCGGGAAGGAGGTGGTTATATATAGTGGTCACCCACATACAAGCGACAAGTATACGCGTGAACGCGTTTAACAATGGAAAGGGTGGGTGGACGAGCCACACACAACACAACCATTCACTGAACCGGACTTGCACACATTATTATTATTTATTATTATTATAAATTAAATAATGCGAACAGCGAATTTGAGCCCTTTTTTTTCTTAATTTCTGCACCGGATATGTTATATAAATGACATTTCCCGGTAAATTTTTCTTTTTCAAATAATTATATTTTTATATTAAACAAACTCATCTCCGCATGACTGCATTAATACCAGGATTTTTAAGTAGTACACATGACACATCTATGTACTACTACTAGTAACGACTAAACCACTGCCTTTTGCCTCTCTTTTCGGGTGGGAAGGAGATGAAGAAAAACCGTGTATTAACTGGAACAAGTAATTATAGTATTGTGAATAACTAATAGTAGCAACAATATATCCTTGACCTAAATATTAGGAAACCCTCGTTTAGCTACTTGCTATATAAGAAGAAATGCTATTCACTCTGCAAATTCAGTCTAAACGCGGTTAAGGAAACAAGATAGTTAATTTTAGTTTATTATCGTTTCTTTTTTGCATAAAGTCTAAGTTCAATTGAAAGTTTGTTTGTTTTAAGTTTAATTTTTCATTTTATTATGGAGAGGATTTAGAGTTTAGAAATAAAAAGAAAATAAACGTAAAAAGAAAAGAAGAATTTTATGTAAATTTTATCGTCCGTATATATATATGCTGACCTTAAATTGAGTAGGAAGTCTGTCTAACTAGTGATTTAATATGATTATTACTATAATGATTATTATACACAATAATCCATGGCTTGACTCATGCCAAAGCATGTGCAGGGGAGAAGTGATGACCTTACTAGGAATCTGCAGAGCAATAGACAAATTGAATAAATAAATACATAAATAAACTTATAGGAATTATTTTTTCTTTTAATTTTTTTGGAATTTAGTCCATGTGAAGAAGCTCAAGCTAAGTGTTACGATGGGTAACCGGAGATTGTTGGGCTGGACTCGGTGGGTTGGCCCAATCGTCTGAGGAAGGAAGCCTTCGTGTGGGTTTGCGCCTTGGGAGCCTCCGTCCGACTTGTGAGTATGAACGAATGGGGGGTGGTACTTGCAAAGACACTCCGATGCCAAAGTCAGCAAGGGTGTGAGCAGGTCTAGAGAGTATTGGAGCTTCTGAGATACATGAGAAGTGTCAGTGTATTTATAGGGATGGACCAATAACCACCGTTAGAGTAGTTACACCTTTTAAGGGGAATAACCGTCCCTTTATCTTAGGGTGGTTGAGATATGGCTCTTGGAAGTGGTTAGAGAGATTCTAGGGGCAGTTATCCTCTTGAGGGAGGGTTTATCTGCCAGCTGATCCTCGTACCGACTTCTTTAGAGCAAGTCGTGAAGATAGCCGACTTCGTGGCATCTGGTTTGTGTAGTGTGAGGCTCAACTCTTTTGGGTTGGGCATTTTTACTTGGATCCTGGGTCTTAGCGTTGGGCCAGGATATGAACAGTGCCCCTACTCGAGCCCAATTTCTCTTTTAGGATTGGGTTCGAGTATTCTACTCGGGGTCGTAGCCGACCTATGAGGGAACCGACATGATTTTGCGCAACCGACGTGACTTTTCATGACTTTTGATTTTCACAGTTACGTCTAATCGAACGTCGCGTCTGTTAAAGGTTCGCGTAGGTATTAATTACCTTGGTAACGGTGCACCCATTAATGACTGCCCGTTTTTACCATTATGCCCCTAACGTGTTTATAAATACTTTCCATCTCTTTCGTTGTTTCGTTTCTGCAATTTTTCAAATTTTCTCTTCATCCGTTCGTGCAGTATTTTTGCATTTAAAGGCTTTCATCTTCTCCAACCTTATTCTCAGATAAAGGTTAGATTTTTCTTCTTTTCCTTTAACGACATGCTTTCTGTTTGTATGCTTTTATTTTTTAGATGGATAGGTTGATCCATATACCTCTGTTTGATTCCGTACTTCCCCCTTATAGACCGTGTTTTTTATTTTCTTTTCTTTTTTCCTTTTGTAGGTTTTACCAACCCTTTTTCCAAAGAAAGAAAATGTCTTCTGTTGAAAGTCTTGCTCAGTGGGTTGATGTCACAGTCCTGGGGGAGGAACCTTGGGTCGACACTGATTTTCTTACTGATCTTTGCACTCGCCACCGGCTCTGCACCTCTGATGAGGATGAGCCGAAGTATGAACTACTTGCCCCGGGTCCAGAAGACCGGGTCTGTTTTGGGAGGGCTTCGGAGGCAGCCCCTCATTTCTTTTTCATGTATGAGAGCATGCTTACCCGCCTGGGCGTTTTCCTTCCCTTTTCTGACTTTGAGATTGATGTTTTACGCCACTGCCGTGTTGCACCTACCCAGCTTCATCCCAATTCCTGGGGTTTTCTGAAAATTTATCAATTTGTCAGCCATGCTTTAGACTTTCCAACTTCCCTGAGGATTTTCTTTTTTCTCTTCCATATAACTAAGCCCTTCAGTGGGCAAAATAATAAACAACAATGGGTGTCTTTCCGGGCCATACAAGGTCGGAGGGTCTTCACCCTTTTTGATGAATCTTTCCATGACTTCAAAAATTATTTTTTCAAAGTGCAAGCTGTAGAGGGTCACCACCCCTTTTTCTTGGATGAGAATTCTTCTCCTCGCTTTCCTCTATACTGGCTGGAGGCCTCCCCCTGTGAGAAATATGGTCTGGATGACCTGGACGAAGTGGAGGCAGCCATTGTGGGGTTCCTCCGAGAAGTGTGGGGGAGGGCCCCATATTTGGACACTAAAAAATTTCTCCAGGGGGCACCATCCTTCGTCCAGTCGCAACTAGGTAGCTTTTACTTATCCACTTTGTTTCCGACTTGTGGTTACCGACTTGTAGTTACCGACTTGTTTTACTAATTGTTTCTCTTTTGCAGAGATGGCGAGGAAGAATTCAAATGAGTCTTATCAAAGGGTTCAGGAGGCCAAGGCAAGGTCTCGCACCAGGACCGGTGGCGCCAGGGTAACTAGCTCCTCTCTTCCTCCTCCTACCTCTTCTTCCCGTAGTTTGGGGACCCCTTCTGAACCTATTGTTATCTCCTCTTCTGCTCCTTCTCAGCCGTCCCCTCCCCCCCGATCCTCCCCTGAGCCTGAAAGGAAGAAGCGCAAGGCTTTAGAGCCTAGCTCTTCTTTCGAGGGTGAAGCCAAGGTGGATGCCCCTGAATTTATCCGGAAGTACATCTATCCTCATGCCCGTATAGGCTTGGATGATGTTTCTATCCGGAACCACCTCACTATTCTGGCTCAGGAGAGTATCAGGGCGGCGGCGGTGTGCACCAAATTTCTTGATATTTTTTAGAAGACTCCTCTTAGCTCTCTTGGTTCATCCTCGAGAGCTAAAGAGTTGGAGGAGAGACTTCTTTTATATCAAGAACATGAGAAGAAGTTGAAGGAGGAGGTCGTCAAACTAAAGGAGGAGAGGAAGGGTCTCCAGGAGAGGGAGAGCAAGTTGCAGGCCCAGTGCAACATGGAGGTCGGTTTAAGGCTGAAGGTGCAGGAGAGCTATTCAAGCCTTTTTGAGGACCTTGTGGTTGTGAAAAAAGATCTGCTGAATGCTCGGACTGCCTATGCCGAGTTGGAGGACTCTATTGCCGAGGGATCTGAAGAGGCTTGGAGGATTTTTAAGGAGCAAGTCGGAGTCATTGCTCCTGGCTTGGATCTCTCTCCTTTGGATCTTGACAAGGTCGTCATTGATGGTGCTATAGTTTCTCCTCCTGCCCTCCAAGTTGTTTCTGAGTCAGACTTGAAGACTCGGGGGCAGAGGATTATTGAGTCCCCTCCTCGCTCAAAGGATGCTCCGAGCTCTTCAAAGGTTCCTCCGACTTCCTCTCCATCTCCTATGGATGCCTCTCTCCCTGGTCCTGACGCTGCTCCGACTACTCTTCCTGGCTCTGGTGGTGATCCGTCTACTCCTCTTCCGAAAAAATAACTTTATTTGCTATATGGGGGCCCAGCCTGTGAGTCCCCCCTTTTTTAAACTCTTTCTTTGTTTGTGTTGGTGGTGATTGAACAATTTCTTCTGGCCTTTTAAGGCCATAAACAAAACACTTTTTTGAAATACCCTTTTTTAATAAGGGTTTTAAATTAACAAAATAAATACCCTTTTTTTGGATAAGGGTTTAAGTTACCTTATGTGTGCATGCTTTTCTGATTTTGCTTTTTCGGAGTCCCCTTGATCTTTTCTGAAAACCTTTCTTTTGGCTTGTCTGTCTTTTCGAGCCTTTTCGCCTTAAGGACTTTAGGACAGCTTTTAAGCTTTTTCCCTAGGTTTTTTTTTTATCTCTTTTTGGTTATTCCTTATACTCAACCTTGTTTTGTTGAGCTTTTATGACTTAGGCTATTTTTGCGATTCGTTTTTGTTTCTTACTCGGTTTTTCATTTCGACTTATGAGTCGGAATTTCTCCGAGTTTCTCACGATCAACTTTTATAACCTCTTTACGCCGACTTGTACCTCGTCGTTTTATCCTGACGACCATCTAGGTCGGTTCATGGAATTTTCACGTTTTGTCGAGCTTAAGTCGACGCGTTTCGTAGAAAGAGAAAACTAGAAGGAATTTATAAGAGATATTTGTAAAATGAAAAAAGATCTTTATTTATTGGGGATGTACCTTATTGCTACTAAGGGTTTTTGACAGCCTATTTTCCCTTAGCCTCTACTATGATGCCTCGTTAAAAACCCTTCTCCAGAAAAAACCCTTTTACTTTCGGAAAAAAATCGTGAAGTTGGGAAAAGAGTACATCATGGAGTAGAGTTTGCTTTTAACTGTAGTACCTTTTCATATTACAAGCATGCCACGACCTTGGTAACTCGGTGCCATTCAGGTCGGTTACTTTATAATAACCTTTTCCTAAGACCTTATTGACTTTGTATGGTCCATTCCAATTAGCAGCAAGTTTTTCTTCCCCTGATTTGTTAACTCCAATGTCGTTTCTGATCAAGACCAAGTCATTTGGGGTGAAGGTTCTTCGAATGACTTTTTTGTTGTATCTTATAGTCATCCTTTGCTTCAGCGCTTCTTCTCTTATCTGGGCTTCTTCTCGGACTTCGGGGAGCAAATCGAGCTCCTCTTTGTGCCCCTGTATGTTTCCGATCTCATCATGGAGAATCACCCTTGGACTTTGTTCGCTGATTTCTATTGGTATCATGGCTTCTACGCCATAGACTAATCGGAAGGGCGTTTCTCCAGTGGCGGATTGGGGCGTTGTCCTGTAAGCCCATAACACTTGTGGGAGCTCCTCATCCCAGGCTCCTTTTGCATCTTGTAGCCTTTTCTTCAGCCCTGCCAGTATGACTTTGTTGGCTGCCTCGGCTTGTCCATTTGCTTGCGGATGCTCCACCGAGGTGAACTGGTGTTTAATCTTCATACTGGCCACCAGGCTTCTGAAGGTAGAGTCGGTGAACTGGATTCCATTATCTGTAGTGATGGAACATGGTATCCCATACCTTGTGATAATATTTCTGTAGAGGAACCTTCGACTTCTCTGGGCTGTGATGGATGCTAGTGGTTTTGCTTCTATCCATTTTGTGAAGTAGTCTATTCCCACAATCAAGTATTTGACTTGTCCCGGGGCCTGGGGGAAAGGGCCTAACAGGTCCATCCCCCATTTTGCAAAGGGCCATGGGGAAGTTATACTGATTAGTTCCTCAGGGGGAGCCACGTGAAAATTTGCATGCATTTGGCATGGTTGACATTTTTTCACAAATTCCCTGGCATCTCTCTGCAAGGTCGGCCAATAGAATCCAGCTCGGATTACTTTCCTGGCAAGCGACCTGGCTCCGAGATGATTTCCGCAGATCCCACTGTGGACCTCCTCTAATACCTCGGTGGTTCTCGAGGTCGGTACGCACTTTAACAATGGTGTTGATATCCCTCTTCTATAGAGAATATTTTTCACCAGAGTGTAGTGTTGTGCTTCCCTCCGGATTTTCTTAGCCTATTTTTCCTCCTTGGGGAGGATGTCAAATTTCATATATTCGACCAAAGGGTTCATCCATCCGAGGTTTAATCAGGTTACCTCAAGGACCACTTGCTTTTCCTTCGTTTTTACCACAGAGGGTTCCTAGAGAGTTTCCTGGATCAGGCTTCTGTTATTCCCTCCTGGCTTGGCACTTGCTAACTTGGATAGGGTGTCTACTCTGCTATTTAGATCCCGAGTTATATGTTTGATCTCGATTTTCGCAAAGTGCCCAAGATGCTCCAGAGTTTTTTCCAAGTACCTCTTCATATTTGGGTCTTTTGCCTGATACTCTCCACTTATCTGGGAGATCACCACTTGGGAGTCGCTATATACCATCACTTTTGTAGCACCGACTTCTTCTGCCAGCTTCAACCCAGCAATCAGGGCTTCATATTCTGCCTGATTATTTGAAGCTGGGAATTCAAATTTGAGGGAAACCTCTATTTGGGTTTCCCTTTCGTCCACTAATATTATGCCTGCACCGCTTCCTGTCTTATTTGAGGATCCGTCTACATAGAGTTCCCATGTAGTTGGCTTATTCTCTTGATCTCCTGCATATTCTGATATGAAGTCGGTAAGGCATTGGGCTTTAATTGCCATCCGAGTTTCATACCTCAAGTCGAACTTGGAGAGCTCTATTGCCCATTGAACCATTCTCCCCGCAACATCCGTCTTTTGGAGGATTTGCTTCATGGGTTGGTTCGTGCGGACTCTTATTGTATGAGCTTAAAAGTAAGGTCGTAGCCTTCGTGAGGCTACCACTAAGGAGTAGGCAAACTTCACTAGTTTGTGGTACCTTAGCTCGGGGACTTGTAGAACTTTGCTGATGAAATACACTGGATGCTGACCGACCTCGTCTTCTCTTATCAGGGCTGACGCGACAGCCTTGTCTGCTACAGATAAGTATAGGACGAGGTCTTCTCCAACTACAGGTTGGGTTAGAATCGGAGGTTGACTCAAGAATCCTTTGAACTCCTGGAACGCCTCTTCGCATTCAGGAGTCCACTCGAACTGACATCCCTTTCTCAATAAGGAGAACAGTAGAAGGGATTTTAGTGCTGATCCTGCCAAGAATCTGGAGAGGGCTGCAAGTCGGCCGTTTAGCTGCTGGACCTCTCTTAAGCAAGTCGGGCTTTCCATTTCCAAGATAGCTCTACACTTATCGGGATTTGCTTCGATCCCCCCTTTGTGTCAGCATAAACCCTAGAAATTTTCCAGCTTCCACCGCGAAGGTACACTTTGCGGGATTTAGCCTCATCCCGTGTGACCTTATGGTGTCAAATACTTGCGAGAGGTCTGTTAAGAGGTCGGCCTCTCTCTTGGTTTTCACTAGCATGTCGTCTACATAGACTTCCATTAAGCTCCCAAGGTGGGGAGCAAACACTTTGTTCATCAGCCTTTGGTATGTGGCTCCCGCATTTTTTAATCCAAATGGCATGACCACATAGCAAAAATTTGCTCTGGGCGTGATGAATGATGTTTTTTCCTGGTCTGGCTCATGCATCGGGATTTGGTTATATCCCGAGTAGGCATCCATGAACGACAAGTATTGATACCCTGAGCTAGAGTCTACGAGGGTATCAATACTTGGTAGTGGATAAGGGTCCTTGGGACATGCCTTATTTAAGTCGGTATAGTCGACACACATTCTCCATTTGCCATTTTGTTTTTTGACCAGCACTACATTGGCTAGCCATGTTGGATATTCGACTTCTCTGATGAAGCCGGCTTCTAAGAGCGCCTGTACTTGTTCTTCTACTACTAGGGCTCGTTCTGGGCCGAGCTTGCGTCTTCTTTGTTGTACAGGTCGGGACCCTGGGTATACCGAGAGCTTGTGGGACATGAGCTCGGGATCTATCTCGAGCATGTCGGAGGCTTTCCAGGCAAAGAGGTCGGAATTGTCTCTTAGGAGCTTAATCAACCCTTGTTTTAGGGTTTCCCCTAGGTTGGCTTCTATGTTGGTATTTTTTCCTTCCTCTTGGCCGACCTGTTTTTCTTCGATTTTTCCTCCCGGCTGTGGTCGCAGCTCTTCTCTGGCCCTTGCACCGCCGAGCTCTATTGTGTGAACTTCTCTGCATTTTCCTCTCAGGTTCAGGCTTTCATTGTAGTATTCTCTTGCCAACTTCTGATCTCCCCTCACCGTTGCTATTCCTGCTGGGGTCGGGAATTTCATGCAAAGGTGCGGAGTTGACACCACCGCTCCGAGTCGATTAAGGGTAGCTCTGCCGATCAAAGCATTATATGCTGACCCTACGTCGATGACTATGAAGTCTATACTCAGAGTTTTGGATTTTTCCCCTTTTCCAAAGGTAGTGTGTAGGGGTAGAAATTCTAGTAGTCTTATTGGTGTGTCGCCTAGTCCGTACAAGGTGTCGGGGTAGGCTCTTAATTCTTTCTCATCCAACCCTAGTTTGTCAAAAGCGGACTTGAAAAGGATGTCCGCTGAGCTCCCTTGATCTACTAGGGTTCTGTGGAGATGGGCATTGGCTAGAATCATAGTAATTACCACTGGGTCATCATGCCCAGGGATTAATCATTGCCTATCTTCTCTTGTGAATGAAATGGTGGGGAGGTCGGATGACTCTCCTCCGACCTGGTAGACTCGCTTGAGATGTCTTTTGCGAGAGGACTTGGTGAGTCCCCCTCCCGCGAATCCTCCTGAGATCATATGGATATGTCTCTCTGGAGTCTGCGGTGGTGGGTCTCTTCTATCCATATCGTCTCGTTTTCTCTTCCCATGACCGTCCGACCTTTCTATGAGATATCTGTCGAGCCGACCTTCTTTAGCCAGCTTTTCTATCACATTTTTAAGGTCATAACAGTCATTTGTCAAGTGACCATATATTTTATGGTACTCACAGTAGTCACTGCGCCTCCCCCTTTTTTTATTTTTAATGGGCCTGGGAGGTGGCAGCCTTTCAGTATTGCAAATCTCTCTGTATACATCCACTATGGAAACCTTTAAAGGAGTATAAGAGTGATATTTCCTTGGTCTATCGAGACCGAGTTCTTCCTTCTTCTTGGGCTCCCTCTCCCTCTCTTTTGTTGAGGGGAGATGCCCAGGTCGCCAACTCGAATCTCTCAGTCTAGCATTTTCCTCCATGTTGATGTACTTTTCAGCTCTTTCTTGTACATCACTTAAGGAGGTGGGGTGTCTTTTAGATATGGACTGTGAGAAGAGACCTTCTCTAAGCCCATTGACTAACCCCATTATGACTGCCTCGGTGGGCAGGTTTTGGATTTCTAAACATGCTTTGTTGAACCTTTCCATATAGGCTCGTAAGGATTCTCCGACCTCCTGCTTTATCCCCAGGAGGCTTGGCGCATATTTTACTTTGTCCTTCTGGATAGAGAACCTCATCAAAAACTTCCTTGAGAGGTCTTCAAAACTGGTGACGGACCTCGGAGGGAGGCTGTCGAACCACTTCATCGCTGCTTTCGACAGGGTAGTCGGGAAAGCTTTGCATCGCGTAGCGTCGGAGGCATCAGCCAGATACATCCGACTTTTGAAATTGCTTAGGTGATGCTTCGGATCTGTGGTTCCGTCATAGAGGTCCATATCGGGGCTTTTGAAGTTCCTCGAAACCTTTGCCCTCATTATATCCTCGCTGAAGGGATCCTCCCCTCCTAGGGGCGACTCTTCTCGCTCGTCGCGGGAGTTCCGACCTTTGAGGGAGGATTCCAACTTCAAGAGTTTTCTTTCTAACTCCTTTCGTCGTTCCATCTCCTCTTTTAGGTTCTTTTCGGTCTCCCTTTGTCGCTCCCGTTCCTGTTCCAATTGTTCCAGGCGGCTTTGGTGGACATGGACTAATCTCATAAGTTCAGTTACGTGGGACTGTCCGTCCTTCTCCGATTTGCGCCCTTCTGAGGAATTCACCTTCGAATTTTTGACTCCGGAGATACCTTCTCTGTGTTGATCATTGGTTCCCTGGTGGAGGGTTAGGTCCACGTCATTATTTCCGGTGTCCAGATTCTCTTGTTCGGAATCCGTCTCCACATGACCCTCTTCAGGGGATATGTTCGCCATCACTGGTTGATCTCTCGGGTCCCCGGCAACGGCGCCAATGTTACGATGGGTAACCGGAGATTGTTGGGCTGGACTCGCTGGGTTGGCCCAATCGTCCGAGGAAGGAAGCCTTCGTGCGGGTCTGCGCCTTCGGGGCCTCCGTCCGACTTGTGAGTATGAACGAATGGGGGTGGTACCTGCAAAGACACTCCGATGCCAAAGTCAGCAAGGGTGTGAGCAGGTCTAGAGAGTATTGGAGCTTCTGAGATACCTGAGAAGTGTCAGTGTATTTATAGGGATGGACCAATAACCACCGTTGGAGTAGTTCCACCTTTTAAGGGGAATAACCGTCCCTTTATCTTAGGGTGGTTGAGATATGACTCTTGAAAGTGGTTAGAGAGATTCTAGGGGCAGTTATCCTCTTGAGGGAGGGTTTATCTGCCAGCTGATCCTCGTACCGACTTCTTTAGAGCAAGTCGTGAAGATAGCCGACTTCGTGACATCTGGTTTGTGTAGTGTGAGGCTCAACTCTTTTGGGTTGGACCTTTTTACTTGGATCCTGGGCCTTAGCGTTGGGTCAGGGTATGAACACTAAGGTTAATAAACAGTTCTATAAAAAAATTCATATTAAGTAGCGTTTGTTTTCAAAAACTAAAGTTAATAAACAGTGAACAATATTGGGTAATTTAAATTTTTTTTTGTTTAATTTCTTATTAGAAAGTCAAATCAAAATTATCTAAACCTTCTCATTCAAGTTTCTGACCCAATTAAGGTCTTTGATGGGCCAAACCAAAAGAAAAATTAAAGATCAAATTAGAACTGTGTAATTAAGGATGAATAAGGATAGTCACCAAAAAAGGATGAATAAGGATTATAGATTTAGGAACAAGCATTCTGTGAGCTTACCTCATTCACAAGCAAGAGCTATGCCATAACTTCCTTTAATTTAGAATGGTGAGTTATATATATATATATGATCCTTTACATACTCTCAAATATTTAATATCATATCAGCAAAACAATGTTTTGCATCAATTCCAAATTACACAAATAAAATTGGTTTACTCTATAATTGGATACATATATCTAAAATTAAAAATTAATTTACATACACTAAGTTGATGATTGACTATCTCCTCCATCCGCCATATGCCAAAAAAGGCGGTGATGTTGATGGTTCTATGTTAGCTGGCGGATCATGAGAACATGTTCTATCTCTCTCTTTAATTTACAGTCAAAAAATGAAATCCAAGTTGAAACAAAAATTAAGATTTCTCTAATTAATTATGTCCATGGGGCAACTTAAAACTCATAATAAGAAGATCGATTCAATGGGAGCGTTTGTTGGGTAACATTATAATATTCGACAAAAACAAATTGTGTTTATTCCCTTGGATACATTATTAGCAGTGACTAGTATTTATATTGTTGCTTGTGAATTAGACAAGCTTCCTTAATTATTCGGCAAATCACTATATTTTTATCCTCATGATGGATGACAGCATATGATGGATGATAAGCTGTTTTTTCTTTATAATGTTTTCTTTCCCCTCGTTTATTTAATTACATTTCGCTTCGAATCAAATCCAGAAGATTCTGAGTTTAAACACAAGTGCTGATTGCTGAAAATGTATCATTAGAAACTAGCTATAATAATAGCGATTCATATTAGTTTTAGAGTTTAATTTTGATACATTAAAAGTGTAAAATATTGTATATAGTCGTTGTGCAATTATATTTGTTATTTTAAATGATCATTCAAAAAGTAATTATTTTGAGGTGAAAAATCAGGTGAAGTCGATTTCATATGAAGTTGATATCTGAAAGCTGTTAGATAAAAAATTAGTCAAATTAGTCAAATCATCTAAATCAGTCAAATCATTTAACGGCTCTCAAATATCAACTTCACGTGAAGTCGACTGCACCTGAATTTCCACCTTCTTTTGAATACAATTCACATTACATTAAAATTAAATTATTAGTTTTGCTGTTTTTTTTTTTCTCATAAAAAGAAAAGAAAAGGAGTGTAAAAAGATTTTGAAAGAAACGGGACTTGGGCTGTGGCGGGCCGGCCCACATTGAGTTTCAATGGGAATTGTCCCAGCGGCATGCAGTACTGTTACTATTGCAATTGTTAAGCTTTTTTGGCCCATTATAAAAACTCCTACCTTTGTGAAATAAAATAAAAAGAAAAGGACAAATAAGTCCCTGGCCTTTTGTTCGGTGGACATTTTCGTTCCTGACCATTGAAAAATATTTTTAAGTCCCTGACCTTCATAAAATTTAGACGAATCAGTCCCTCCGTCCAAATGCCTCCGTTAGGGACTGATCCGTCCAAATGTCTCCGTCATAGATTGATCCGTCCAAGTTTTGTGAAGGTCAGAGACTTAAAAGTATTTTTCAATGGTCAGGGACGAAAATGTCCGCAGGACAAAAGGTCAAGAAGCTATTTGTCCTTTTCTCTAAAATAAAATAATACAAGAAAGGAAGATAATGAAAAATACCAGTTGAAACGCAGTATTTGTGAATGTTTCACTAAGCAACCAAAAATATTTACTTTTTGATATTTAATTCACGAAGTTCTTTGCTAAGAAGCTAGCCTACTAAGTTGGTATTCTTTTATGTACATATTGCCATAAAGTCCTAGCCGAATTAGTGTATAAAATCGTAGGGGCTGCACTAAATTCATAATTATTTTCGGTAAGTGGCAGGTCTTTGAAAGTAGTAAGAACTCTTTTACAGTTTTAAGCTAGGATTGAGAGTGAATTGAGTTGAATTTGAACTTTGTGGTTCTATGATATTAAGGGCCCGTTTGGAAACTCTAGAAGTAGCTTTTTTTAACTTTTGACTTATGAAAAGTAGTAGTATTAATGTCTGGTGCAATTTTCAAAACCAAATTGCAACTTTCTAAGAAGCTATTTTGGAGCTTATAGAGAAGTTAAAAAAAATGATTTCTCTCATAATACTTCTACTTTTCATTACATTTCTATAAAATAAGCACTTTTAGAGTTAAAAATCCAAACACAAAATAACTTATTTATAAGTTACTTTTAATAGAGTCATTTATTGTTTAAGTTATTTTATCAAAAGGAGCTTAATTAAGTTGGTTACCCAAACTGGGCCTAAATTTCATTGATCAAGATTCAAGTTGAAAACAAATAAATTTTATTTTTAGAACTCATTCAATATTAAAAAGTGAGCTCAAACTTTTAAGTGTTACCTAAAGCTGCATATTTCTGAAAGCGAAAGTAGTAGTTATAAAAAATACAATTATGTTAGGGTACACAAAATCAACCAGCAAGTAAAATACACATTGAAATAAGTATTAAAAATGAGTTCAACTGCATATATATTTATACACAAATACATAATAACTGATTTGAGTGTACAAATAGTATTTTTATAAAAAATAGTAGAAAATAATAAACTCGAAGCTTACAAGGTAATACTAGTATAACTAACCAAGCAATCAAGAAGCCTCATCCTAGCATGCATTATCGGATATTTCAATGATCTTACATACATTTAATAACGAAAAAACTTAATTAAGGAGTTAGGAAGATCCATGACTCCCACAACACTTGATGATACACACGCAAACATTACAACGAAACAAGCAAAAACACGATATGATGGCTGGGCACATGCATAAGTTTATTACATGAACCACCTAATTATTAATTATTTGTTTGCAAATCAAAACATGTATATAGTTAAGGAAACATTTCAAGTGCACCGGGGAGTCAGTTATTTTAACCGTTGATTTTAATTAATATATATTATATATATTTTTTATAATTCAGATCAACGCTTAAAATAACTGGAGCACCGATACTCCCGGTACACTTGAAATATTTCCAATTATATTTTACTTTCCGTTACCACCACCATATGATCCTGAGCCAGCATGGGACCCTGCATATGAACCTGCTTCCGAACCTGCTCCGGAGGAGCCTGACCCGGCTCTAGATCCAGCTCGGGATCCTGCATAGGAGCCAGCTTCAGAGCCAGCTCCGGAGCCAGATCCCGAGCCCGATCCCGAAGAAGAAGCAGAACCTGAGCTCGAGCTAGATCCCGAGCCAGAACCAGATCCTGCACCGGCACCCGAACCTGCACCACCTCCACCACCAAGGCCAATTCCTATGCCTGCACCAATCCCAACTCCTATGCCACCAAGGTCCAACCCTAGGTCCTTTCTTTCCACTCGGCTTTCGGAGGCTATAATATTAACGGCAAGAAGCAAAGCAACAAGACCTAAAGCCTTCGTATTAGCCATGTTATACAACACTCTATGGTACTTAATTATTATGCCTAATAAGCTATATTACTTGTTATAACTATATGGGTTAAAAAGTTTTAATGTGGAGTTATATTAAGATGGTTGCTATTTATAGAAGATTATAGGCATACAATGTTACATGTGCGTAGCTGGTGAGGACCGAAAGCAAGAGGCGTATGCGTCGTATTGTGACACATTATATGAAGTGGGGTGGGTGTGACTTGTGACACATGCTACTTTCTGCCTTGCAAAGTTGAAAAAAATGAGTGATGCTAAGTGTATACTAAAATTAACCATCAAATTAAGTCATAATATAAAATACATGCTAAAATATAAATATACATTAAAATTAAATTAAACTACACATGTATTTATATATAAATATATTGGTGACTGATTTTGGTGTAGAAATAACATTTTTTTAAAAGAATAGTTGTATTATTATTTGTACATACATATTTTACTCTATATATAGATAAATGTTTCTTTATTATTATGAAAATACAATTATTGTATAACTTAGTATAAAACAGACTACTAAATCCCATAGTGGTTTTTGGACCATTTTTTGCATTAAGTCATCCAACAAAATGACGAGTTATCTCTGACTTATTACACTAGATACAAGGTTAAATGATGTTTGTTTGTTTTGATGTTTAAACAAAGTAAAAAGTGATGTCATTTTAGAGAATAAATAAAAAAAAACAGTTTGCTATTTGCATATCATATAAACTCTTTTTTATCGTTTCGTTTTGTTTTGTTTAAGCGCCAAAACAAAACAACGCCGTTTAGTCTTCTATCTAGAATAATAAGTCAGACTAGTTCAACACTTTATTTGCTGATTCAATGCTAAAAGATGCTCCAAAAACTAATATGATACCTAAAGCTAAATTTTAACTAGAGACCAATATAGCAAAAATAATAAATTTAAGATACTATTTTAGGAATTTAGTCATATAAATTATAAAATATGTATAATATCAATTTCATATTTTATATAATTACAAACAAATATATAATTTAGTATATTAAACAAAATAGATATACATAGTTTTTTTTTAATAATTATTGTTTTTTCGTTTTTATTTTTCTATATGTTGAAAAAATGGAGAGAGAGCTATCCATATTTTGATAAGAGCGGTATGTGTAAATAATTCCTCAATACCAAATATGAATCGAAGCCAACTTCAGCGAACACAAAGTTATGGACCAAAATGCATGCCTTTTTCAAAGTGGCAGTATTAGCACAGAAGTTGGATATAAATTAATTGATAATAATTTATTGTAAAGATTGCCACTATAATACCTTATCCTTCTTAAACAATCACAAGCACATTGTATATAGTGGGATATGATGATTGGCACTTAATACAATTCCAGGTAGGAAAAATGAAAAACTGAATAATGAACGATAAGTTTTTTTTTTTTAATATAAATATTCAATGATACATGTTATGTGAAGAACATTCTAGAGATTTACCTACTATCTCAGATGATTTGCTTTGTGGCAGATTGGTTTCACCATTCTCTTAGTCTAATTAATAACTCAAATAATGGAAATCATTGTTGAGTTTACCAATTAAATAAGTATTCAACCTTTTTTTTAATATATATAAAGAATTGTTTTTTGCCACTAATATATTTGTGTATAAATACATATGTGGTTTAATTTATTTTGTGTATTTATATTTTAATATGTATTTTTTTTTGTGGCTGATTTTGATGTACACGTAGCATAACTCATATATATATATATATATATATATATATATATATATATATATATATATTGATTTTTTATTTTGAGGATTTGAAATTTAAGATTAGAATTTTAATGTTTAAAATTTAAAATTTAAGATAAAAATTAATTAATATGAACCCAAAAAAATGACTTCTTAATTAAACTCTAATAATAGGGTAAATTTCTATAAGAATATATAATGTATAGTTTAGTATAATAAAAAGAGATGACTCACATACAGACGATAAAAACGTTTTTTTTTTGTGAAGATGATGTCTAATATAAGGAAAAGTATAAGGTACCAACATATTATCTGCCAACTTATTGTCAACAATAATTAATTATTATATTTTAAATACATATATAAAGAGACACATCCATAAAATATATCTATAAAGATACTTCTGTTAAACACAACCATAAAAAAGACATTTTTATTAGACACATCCACGAAGACACTTCCATAAAACACAATTATAAATAAGAATTGGCAGAAGTTGGCAAATATGCTGTTGGTAACGTAGGTGATAGGGCCAGTAATTTTTGTGTTTTGTAACTATCAATTGACCATCAATAATATTTTTAATGGTGTGAGATTAAATCCAATAATGTGGAATCATTCAATTTTCTTTTGATAGTTAAATGTTAGCCAACTTTTTAAAAAATTGCTGGCCCAAGACTTTCCCATAAAGTAATACGTATCCTATTTATTTGAGTTCAATTATATTGAACCGAAATTAATGCATATATAATACATATAATAAACCGATTTTCGAACAAATAAAATAATAATTTATACTTTAAGAGCTTGTTTGGATGAACTTTTAAGAAAAGATCTTTTTTTGAGTTATCTTTTTTTAAAAGATCTTATGAAAAAGTAAAAGTAATTTTATGTTTGGATATCTCATGCAAAAAGATCTTTTTATCTATCAATTATGTTTGGGTATAACAATATAAAATTACTTTTTTGTTTATTTATTATATGAAAAACATCTTTTTTTAAGAGAAAAAGATCTTTTAAAAAAAGATGTAAATTATAACTTCTCAAAAAAGATTTTTTTTTAATTTTTCTAGTGCTTTTACTTTTATTACTAGAAATTTGCCAAACACGTTAAAAAATAAAAAAAGATATTTTTTCATTGAAAAAAGATATTCTTTTATCAAAATAATGACGCCCAAACAAACACTAAGCCATAATAAATACTAATTTTTCTACTCTTAAAATAATTTAAAGTGTATTATCATATTTTAATTATTTGAATTAAAATAATTTAAGGTGTATTATGGTATTAACCTATTAGGCATATCCTATTCACAAAAATAAGTTGGGTAATCCATATGTGAGTCGTCCCCATATAATAGAACTAAGGCATGCAGCATGGACCTAGGCTTTATTCTTGAGTTAGAAGGAGAAAACGAAAGATTGTAGTCTTGCTTGTTTCTAGGCATGCAATGAAATAGGTAATTTGATTGTGATAGCAAAGTCAAGAATTTAGGCACGCTAGCTTTTGGTTAGGGCCTTTGTATTATTACTATATTCACGCCCATGCAGCAGCAGCAGAACAAAAAGCGAAAGGGACTACCACTTTACTATCACAGTACACTTAATTATCCGAAGACCAATGTAAAGTAGTAGTAATACTTGGATGAACCTCTTTATACTATTATTGCTTAATGCTTAGATTATTATCGATCATAATAGTTTTGGAAAACACGTTACTTATTTAATAACCAACATAAACATATAATGACAACAACTTTACACTGCATCATAATCTTTGCTTGACTCAAGAAACTAATTAATACTACGAAATGAAACACAAACGATTTCTCTTCACGACAGAGAGTCCACCATATTACACTACGTGTTTATTCATATAGCTACAGATCTAGGGTTCATACCAATATTTATTTATTTATTACACAATAATCACTCTTATAATTAATCACCACCACCCTCGCCATAACCCCCTCCATAACCTCCACCATAGCCTGAGCCAGACCCACCGCCTCTACCACCACCGCTGCCGCCTCCGCCGCCGCCACCTCCTCCACCTCCGCCTCCGCCACGGCCGCCTCCTCGTCTTCCTGATCCAGCCCTGGATCCTGCATATGAGCCAGCATAAGAACCTGCCTCAGAGCCCGCTCCTCCACCACCACCACCTGAGCTAGAAGAAGAAGATGATGAGCTTGAAGAAGAGCTAGAACCAGAGGCAGAGCCTGATCCAGCTCCAGCTCCAGCTCCAGAGCCACTACCACCTCCAAGGCCAAGGCCTAATCCAGCTCCAACTCCAAGTCCTATCCCACCAAGGTCTAGACCCAAGTCCTTCCTTGCCACTCTACTTTCTGACACCATTGCTGACATCAGAAGTAGCAGCCCAAGTAGAATACATGACCCGGATGATGAGCAACCCATCCTCGATCAAAGCCAATAATTGTTTAGCTAGCTAGAACAACAACGAAGAACAAAGTATGGAGGGTAGGGTATGTAGTGTAGTTGATGTATATATATACGTGGCTACAATACTCTTGCAACTCTGATCTGACGAAGCATATATGTCAAAGGTTTTTAGAGTATTTATAGCTGCTAGAGTGCTCACTGGGATTTTTTTCTAATATAAATTATGAAAAATATTTATTTTTCCAAAATTCACTTATCACGTTTTTTTTTGGAATTTAAACAAGTTCGCCGCATTCCATGGCAAAGTCTATAAAAACTAGCAAGTTCGCTGTATTCTCTTTCAAATTTTTTTTTTAAATTTTTAAAATACATGTTTTTAATTCAGGTAAAAGAATATAGATCTACAAATAGTATATAAAAGTAAACAAAAATACATTGACAATAACTATGACTTTTTTAATGATTTTTTTTTAATTATAAATTAAGAAAACAAGCCATATTTAACCATGACAACCATTATTATTGTCTCTAAAAATACACAGGTACACTAAAATAAACCATATTTAACAAGGATTTTTTTAATTATAAATTAAAAAAATTAATTATTTCCCAAAACTAAAATACAACTTATTCATATGTACTATTGTGTACTCTTATGTACTCTTGTATAGAGTTCACTAATTTTTATAGAGTTAGCCGTGAGATGCCGCGAACTTGTCCAAATACACAGAAAACGTGCATTTCGGTAAATAAAGCTCAGAAATGGGTTTTGGAAAAATAAATATTTTTTTATAATTTATATTAGAAAAAAATCCTGCTCTTTTTTTATTTGGTTGTAATTTTTAAAATAATTCCGTTACGTAACTAATAAGGATTCTACTAAGTCATACTCACTATTGTTTATGGCGATGTTTAATGGAAGTATCTTTATGATATATCTAATGAAAGTATCTTTTTTATAGTTGTATTTAATATTTAATAAAAATATTTTTGTGGATGTATTTCTTGAATATGCCTTCTTACATACGTCTTCTAGTAAAAATATCTTTAATAAAATATAATAATTAATTATTATTGATAATAAATTGATAAATAATATATTGATATCCTATATTTTTTTTTTAAATGTCTCTATGAAAACATAAAAGTAGGATACATTTTATTGGCATATGTTTGTGTATTAAATATGTTGTATTGGTGAATTTACCAAATGGAATCTAAATAAAGTAGTGTGGAGTGATGCAGGGGATCGAAAAGTGTGGGAATGGTTTAATTTTAGGTGGCTTAGTGTGGATTTTGATGGAGAGAAACTTGTGGTTGACATAGAGGAACCGCTTTGGAACATCACTGGATTGAGGACAAGTGCATCCAACACCGCCCCATATGATGGCCACTCACCATAGTGGGATGTTCATTGTTGACTATTTTTGTTCTTAATTACATTGTGCTATTTTAAAGTTTTTTTATTCACTGACTCTTGTGCTGACAACTCACTCATGTCTCATGGATAGAGGTTTTAGTTTGTTGATACTCATCACAAAGTAAATTAAAGTGTACTGCCCAAGTTTCCACTTTATAACTTTGCTTCTGTATATGATGATCATATTGCATTGTAGTTTTTTCTAATGTGTTAGTGTGTTAATGGAGAATAGATGAAAGACAAGGAACAAAATGAAACATTTGAAAACTATTAATGGATAATTTAGATATATATACGGTATTTCAAGAGTATTCTCATTTATATTGATCTAAATTATTCATTAATAAAAACATATAAATAATATATATGAGAGTATTCTTGGAGTACTATATGTATATCTAAATCTATTTATCTATTTAATATACTAAAATTGAGTTTTTCTCCGACTAATAAAAAGGAAGTGTTGATTTCTCGTGAATTCATTTTTCTGCTAAAATGAATGCACTATTTTCTCTTCTAAGTTTATTTTATAAAAATATTTTTATTATAATTATATTATAATTAGCATTTAAATAATAATGCATAATTATACTAATTTAAGAAAATATCTTTATTATAGTTATATAAAATCAATATTTAGTGCATTATTAAACTACTTATCAATTGAAAATATTTTTAATCATTTTAATAATAATAATAATAATAATAATAATAATAATAATAATAATAATAATAATAATAATAATAATAATAACATGATATGATAATTATATGATAATGGTACCAGTTATTAATAACCAATTTATATTTTTCTAAATAAATTTATTTTAAAAAATATATTTATTATAATTATATTACAATATTACAATTAGTATTTAATGAATAATACATAATTATACTAATTTAAGAAAATATCTTTATTATAATTATATAAAATCAATATTTAATGCATTATCAAACTAATTATCAGTAAAAAATATTTTTAATCATTTTAATTATATTGATTTTAATTATATTGATACAATTCTAATTCTTATTCATTATCCAATGATTTTATTAATGACAAGTTGTTACCTTAATGGTGATCCATTTATGTTGATAATAATAATAATAATAATAATAATAATAATAATAATAATAATAATAATAAGGTATGATAATGATATGAAGTTGGTCCAGTTATTTTATTCATGGTAAAAAGCAATGATTCTAATCATGATATGATATGATAAAATCATATAATTTTAACAAAATAAATATATGATGTATAACTAACGTAAATAATACAAAATTTCTTTAATAATAATTAATTTACATATATTTTTTTAATAAAGCCTATATATAGAGTTTTTTTTGTGGTACATGAGCCTAGATCTGAGAGTCAACTCATTTTCTTTAAATTTATTATTCTTCTTTTACTACTTCATAGAATGTATTCTTCATTTTTCATCGAAATTGATCATTTTAAGGTACAATTTATAATTTTGTATAGTATTTTTTATATACTTATTTTATTATATTATTTTTTTGATAATTTAATTATTGTTCTTACTCCAACTTATTCTTTTCGTCTAATGTTCCAGTGCATGCAATTATCTTTTGCCATATTTACAATGCATCACATCCATGAAATACCTCATCGAGTTGTACTCACTGATTCGGGTTCTAACTATATGGATGTAAGCGTCCAAAGAAGAGGCAGTAAATTCTATTTTACCGAAGTTGGATCTACTCACATAGTATGACAAACATAATAGAATGTGAGTAAAATTAGTTTTCTTGGGAGGAGCTCGATTTTTTAAATTATTTTCGAAGTGGAGCACATAATAAGATTGAATTCCCTCAATTTAAATTCAATTTTGCTAAATTCGTGTCAAACTCGGATATGCAATTTCAACGATTAGTAATATATTTAAATTTTTGTATTTAAGTTTTTCGTTATTAAAATAATTTTATAACATATTGTAATTTTTTTCAGAAATTACCGGCCTTCTTTTGCATCAATGCAATGTCATTGAGGGGAATAAGGGTCAGTTTAATTTTTCGGTGTGGTAATTCTATACCTTGTCGTATTGCATGGATAATAGATAATGAAGTTTATTTAACAAGAGGATGGTCTGAATTTGCACGAATTCTAAATGTCCAAACTTATGATGTTTCAATTGGTTGTTGTTACGACTTACGAGAATGTCTCTAATCTATACGTGTCTAAGAACCAGAATAGATTAAATATTATTTAAGTAATTTAGTTCTAATATTGGTATTTAATTAAATTCGTTTTACATTAATTTAAATTTAAATTGTTGTCTCAATTTATATATTACGGCTATTTTTTTTGAATATGTTATTTTTAAATGTTTTAATATAAATTTTTTTTATATATTTACGTTTATTTTTTTCTTGAATATATGTATCACTTTTTTTTTTTTTATATTTTAGATTAGTGATGCAATTCTTAATAAAAGTGTACTTAAAACAAAAAAGAAAAAAAAATTAAAATATCATTATTTAAAGAAAAAAGAAAATATACGTGAAAGAAAATAAAATAAAAAATTAAAATTGTTCTATTAAAAAAAATTGTATACAATTTACGTATGAATGGGGTTGAGATTGGAGGCTATATCTGGATATCAAAAATAAAAGCTTATTGCATATATTGTGGAATAATATTATATATATATATATATATATATATATATATATATATATAAGAAACTAATTATAACAAAAATATTTAATATATGTGATTTAAATATTTTTATGTATAATTAATATATATGTATGTATAAATAAGGAAATATTTAAAATTATTTAACAAAATTAATATATACGTATACATAAATAAAGAAATTACTGTAATTTATGAAGATTACACATAAATTTTTTTTCTTTCAAATGAATTTATTCTAATTATATTATAATTAGTTCATGAATAATGTATAATTATATTATTTTAAAAAAATATTTTTATTATAATTATATCAAATCAATATTTAATGCATTATTAAACTAATTATCAATCATTAATATTTTTATTCATTCTAATTATATTAATTGATATAGTTCTAATTCTCATTCATGTGCAATAATTTTATTAGTAGATAGTTGTATTCACAATAATTCATGCTATAATTCTCACCCATAATAATAATAATAATAATATTGTATGGACACAAGATTAATTAGTTAATAAAATAAATTTTAATTATTATGTTTTATTTTTTACTCATATTTTTATTCATTAGTTATTTTACTTTTTATATTTACAGTAAATATTTAATGTAAAAAAAATAATATTGATTGTTATCTATTTTATTTATTTAGATTTATAATTAAATTTGATATAATTATAGCAAGTATTTATAATTAATAGTAACATGATACTATAACTTTAAGTTGTATAATATAATAAAAAAGAACGTAGCAATTTATATTTGTTTCCTACATAGCAATAATATTATATATATTTATATATCTCTTCTTTTAGCTCTTTCCTAACAATATTGGTACATAATTAATGTAGATATATAACATATATACCGAACAATTATCTCCATTGAATTAATCATAAAGATTAATAAAAGATAATAACATAATTTTTATTTAATTATAGCAAGTATCTCTATTAAAAATTAAAATCGCTCTATTAAAAAAAATTATATACAGTTTACGTATGAATGGGGCTAGGATTGGAGACTATATATATATATATATATATATATCGATATCAAACATAAAAATTTATTGCACGCATTGTAAAATAAAATATATATATATATAAAATAATTATAACAAAAAAACATTTAATATATGTGATTTAAATATTTTTATGTATAATTAATATATATGTATGTATAAATAAGAAAATATTTAGAATTATTTAAAAAAATTAATACATACGTATACATAAATAAAGAAATTACTGTAATTTATGAAGATTACACATGAATTTTTTTTAAAATGAATTTATTTTAATTATATTACAATTAGCTCATGAATAATGTATAATTATATTATTTTATGAATCAATATCTTTATTATAATTATATCAAATCAATATTTAATGTATTATTACAATTAGCTCATTCTAATAATGGTTCGTTAATTATATAGTTCTTTATCTTCTACTTTAATTAGTGGATGATAATAATAATAATAATAATAATAATAATAATAATAATAATAATAATAATAATAATAATAATAATATATGGACACAAGATTAATTAGTTAAAAATTAAATTTTAATTATTATGTTTTATTTTTTACTCATATTTTTATTCATTAGTTATTTTATTTTTTATATTTACAGTAAATATTGAATATAAAAAAACATAATATTGATTGTTATCTATTTTATTTATTTAGAGTTATAATTAATTTTGATATAATTGTAGCAAGTATCTATAATTAATAATAACATGATACTATAACTTTAAGTTATATAATATAATAAAAAAGAACGTAGCAATTTATATCTGTTTCTTATAGAGCAACAATATTATATATATTTATATATCTCTTTTTTTAGTTCTTTCTTAAAAATATTAGCACATAATTAATGTAGATAACATATATACTGAGCAAATATCTCCATTGAATTAATCATAAAGGTTAATAAAAGATAATGGCATAATTTTTACCTAATTGTAGCAAGTATCTCCATTAAAAATATTGGCTAATTATTACCGTGTACAATAAGTGTGTGTATATATATATATAAGGAGTAATAGTGAATTGTAACAATTATTTATCATCTAAAAAATTTGTACCTCAAACATAGTTCTTTTTCTGTTTATTATTTTTCATACTTAATGGCCTACGATTCTATCAACAGTATTACCTATGGTAGATTATGTAATGAAAAAGTTTGGAAAATAAAGGCAAGAGTAATATAACGAGTAAAGATGGTCTGCGAGTGCTGTTGCAAAATCACAGACACTTGAAAGTAGGGGTGTGCATGGTCCGGGCCAGCCCGGGCCCGTACACTTTAGGGGCTAATTTGGTGTGATTTCACCATATCTAGGGCCGGGTAAGGGTCTCAAAAATAGACTCGGTCATTATTTCGGGTCGAGTCCGGGCCATGCTCGGATCATCCGAACTCGGCCCAGTGGCCCGGTCATCATTCACAATTAATATTTTGTGTTATTAGTGATGGATGATGGCTATTCTTATGTGAAATTTAAGTATTGTAAACCTTAATATTTTGTGTTATTAGTTATTATAAGACTATAAGTTAATATTTTATATTTAAAATGCATAAGATTTTAGACTAATATATAATATTGTGTTATTTGTATTGATTTAAATATTTGGTGTTATTAGACAATATTAGTATTGATTATGGTTATGCTTTAATTTTAGAGAAGAGTTGGTTCTTGTTATATTTTTCTAAGTGAATTTTACTATGTCAAATAATGGTTGGAGTCTTGAAAATTTGGATATTTTCACATGCTAACTTATAAGAAGGTATCAAAGTAATGTAATGTTAACGGCCCGGTTTTCACCCGGTTTTCACCCGGTATAATAGTGGCCCGAAAGTGTATAGGTTTCATTGGGTTTAGGGTCGGGTTCGGGTCTAATAAATATATCCGGTATATATTTCGGGTTGGGTCTGTGTCACATCAAACTCGATTTATCCAACCCATGCACATCCCTACTTGAAAGATAACTGCATGATGAATGTGATATATAGAGAAGTTTTTTAGAGCTTATAATTAAAAGGTAATAACGAAATCTCTTAATTAATTTTATTAATTTATTAAAATTTATTATTATCAATTTAAAAAATTAACAAATTCTAGGTGCTAATGGGTAATGGATTCTTATTGTACATTTATAGTTTGAGAATATTAGAATTATCATAAAAATCCGTATTATTTTATTCTCCTGATAAACAATTTTATAATTACGTTAATCATATAATTTTGTATACTAATATTGATACAGTATTATTTCAGGTATATATTTTGTAGGCATCAAATAATAGTGTTGAATTGTTATTTAATAGGTTTAAATTATTTATTGTTTATTGGAGAACTTTTTGCATTAGAATTCTCTAATAATTTATTGTTCATTTTCACGCTGATTTTAATATGTTCTTACACATATAACAATTTATTGGTAAATTTAGGTATTACTAAATTATTTATGGTCACATTCAATATATATGTCTGATTTATTTAAAAAAATAAATTACTAAAATCGGTTAATAACTATTTTAGACTTAATATAATTAACACTAAATTAAAAAAAAATAATGCATAACTCATTACTTTTTTATTAGTCAAATTATTATAATTCAAATTAATTTTAACAAAACAACTTAAAATTATAATTTCAATTTTATCACGTACATGACACAAGTAATTACACTTGTTATCCATTAATAAAAACACACAGGTAATATATATAAACTGAAAATGTATTTTTTGAGGTTAATTAGTCAAATTTCTTCTTTAACTAGATTTATAAAGAAAGTGGCTTCCATTTGGTTTGGTTTATATCTAGCATTTTAACTTATATACTTACATGCATATCTTTATACTGGACATTTTGAATTCCATCTTAATACAACAGTTCTCTTTACACAAATTTTTACTAAAAATATATTATATGTATTATGTTTGTGTGCATTTTTTACTTTTTGTGAAATGTATACAATAAAAATATTACAGTAGAAAAATAATATAATCATTATTTATCTACTTTTATTATTATCCAACTTATCTTTATATATATATATATAGGCTCAAATATGTTTTGTGTAGCCTCCACCTTATTTAATCGATTTATTAGTCCATCACGGAATCTTATAATAGGCGAGGCCTCCTAGTGATATAGATTCTTATAAAAATCTCTGATACCAATCTTTATCCTGATTTGATTTCTCACTAATCTCCCATGAATCATTAAGGCGGCGTCAATCCAATTGCTTCTCCTTCTAGCCAAGGCTAAATTATGAAAATATATAATGTTTTTGTCCATTTTCTTTACATGTCGAATCGTAACATCTGCTTCCAATGTAACTCTTTTCTGACATACCATTTTTCACAAAAGCTTACTAGAATATTTTTTTTTTCTCGCTTCCATAATTCCATCATATACCCCATTGCTAACTATATCATCTACTTTCTTTATCTCCTCCTCAAACTTCTTAATCCTCATGTCCATGTCGCCAAAATTCTTCTTATGCCATTTATCCAATTGAATCGTCATACCCTTCAACTTGTCAGTGAATTGTACATCTCATAATCTCCTCTATTCCTCCTTTACCATCCTCAAGAAGCCCTCATGAGTGAACCAAGAATTCCAACTCCGAAATGATCTCGGCCCCTTCCCATCGTTGTGATATCTACAATCATTGGACAATGGTCTGACAATCCTCTTGGCCCTTCTCTTAGCCTTGTCTCTGAAACTTTTCTATCCACTCTAAGCTAACAAGAACTTCATCAATGCGACTACATAATTAGCCCCTGAACCATGTGAACATACGATTATTTAGTGCTAGGTTCACTAGATCTATATTCTGAATCCATGTTTTAAACTTTGTTGCAGACGCTGTCATTATAGTAGCTCATTTCCTTTCTTTCACTTGAATAACCTTGCTAACATCCCCCAGATAACAAAAAGGTACTTGACATACTCTAGATAAGAAGCTCAGTTCTTCCCACACAATAAACTTTTCTTCCCTTACATGTGCACCATACAGCAAATAGAAAGCACAACTAAATTTTTTTTATCAACACTCCATCAATGCACGATCATCTCTCCCTTTTATAAAGTTTCTCATCCTAAACATTGTTTCATCCCACATCAATAACAAACTACCAGAAACACCTTCTAATCCCACAAATTCCCAGCTTGCTGCTTTATTCCTCCAAAATTTACGCTACATCAAATTTAGTCACTACTTCCTTAAGGTTTCTATCAATTCTAACTTATTTAATTTATATTTTCTCATAAAATTATTCATCATACTCAATTTTCCAACTCCCCCCAATCCCCTAACATTCCAAGACCTACAAATCGTTTTAAATCATTATCACACACTTTTTTTTTTCGATTTTTCGGTCAACTTCTTCTTGCCTTCTCCTTCTGTTTTACTTGACTTTTTTTTGTGCAATTTTTTCATTTTGTGCTTGAAGTATAACCATAATGTCATCTTTCTCGTTATATTGAATAGCTCCAGATTCCATTGCTAAATCCTAAGCCTCCCTATTTTCCTTCATGTCTTCATCATGTTTATTTTCCAAAGCTTCAGTTTTAGCTTCACTCACCTCATCTGTTCTTGCATCCCCACAGCTTCACCATGCTCCAACTTCGATGCTTCCAATAGCATTGGTACACCATTTGCATTTGAAACCTCTTCTTTTATTTCCTTTTCCATAGCACTTTTTCTCTTACAAAGCAACCTTCACAGGTTGCAGGTTGCTTTTGCATATCCATCAATCTTCATTGTATTGTTACTATCTCCTATACTAGTCCATTTTCAATTTAATCAAATTCTTATTTTGAATACCCATGCTTATTTCATCCTCCATCATGCCACCACCCCATTCTCCCACATTGCTAGCAACATCATCATCGTGGCCATCATACCCAGCAACATATCCTGCTCCATGTAGTTCTGCCACCATCACTCTGCCTACCCGCTTTGTTTGCGTCGCTCCAGAACAGCTTCCAAAACTCGCTCCTCCATCAGGTCTTTGTCCACAACACCACAGGAACGCACACGAGAACCAGTGTCCCTCGTTGTGTACGCTGCTATTCTTCCATTAGTGAGCACTGCAACGATCGATAATGAGCTTCGATAGCTGCCCATCGCCAACAGTGTCGTGGCTCGCATCATCTCCCTCACCCTTCTCAGTCGCATGTGCGTGCAGCCTCCATTCTTTATCGTTTGTATGTTGAAACCATCCCCCTCTCCGAGGTGTGGCTTCCTTTACTCGATCGGCCTCTACTATCAATAGTTATGCTTTCGCCGCCGTGGAGTTGCGCTCATCACTGCAAGTCCTCTCCCTTATCGCACAGCTTTGTGGTCTCACCATGTGATTCTGCCGCCCCATGGGTTTCCCAACATGCTCCACTTCAAGTCCAACATTAATTTCAGCATTTGAGCCTTTTGTTGTTGACCCAATAGACTCTCCTTAACTTTATTTATTTTAATATATATGACCATCAATACTATTGTTTTGCACAACTTCATTCGGCTACATAGCACCCAAACTCCTTTTATTGTTGCTTGTTACTTCTAACTCAGCTACCACATGATTTCTATCATAATTCCATGATAATGTTCTATCCAAATTAGCATTTGCGCTATTAGTAGGAGATCCCACTAAATCAGCCTTCTTTATAATTGAATTGATTGTCTAAATTGTCGTGTGTGCCGTTTTCTGATTTGAAAATTCTTTCCTCCATTCATTCAAATTTTCATGGTGAATTATAACTCTATCTTTCCATTGTTCTTCCTTCATAGCCGTCTGCACCACTATCTCAATCACTACATCCATCCCAATAACATCGGTTTGCTTCCATTATCACCATCTTCACTTTTATCTTGCCTAGTCGCATATCCTCCTCTTATCATGACCCCACTATTTCTTTCCATATCATCCATAATCACATAACACACTGAGCCATATACCTCGCTTCCAGCTTCTCACTATAGTGATGTGTATCCATTCGTTAATGATATTAAATACACATGTCTTTGTCCAACACTAAATAACATACATGATTTTGTTGTTTCGTCACACTTCACCACCTCACTTCACTGTCCACCAATCGTTCGAAATGTATATTCTGAAGTAAAACTCTAAGGTAACGTTTGTTTTGAGGTATTGAGACAGAGACTGAGAGATTGAGATTCAGTATCATGTTTGTTGGTTCAGAGACTGGTATTAAAATTTCTGTCTTTGTCCCCAAAATTTCAGTATTTCAGTACCGTCAAAAAGTGGAGACACAGGGGACTAAAATTTTTAAAGATAGATACTAAAACTTTAATAACATTTTATATCTAAAATACTTTTATTTCAATTAATTAATTTCAATTTTACCCTTTGTACAAGTTAAATTAGGATTTCATTCTTGTTTCAATTTCTGTTTCCTACTTTACACCAAATAGAATATTAAGATTTATTTCAATCTCTGTCTCTTAGTCTCTGTCTCTCCGTCTCAGTCTTTTTGTTTCTGTCTCTCCAACAAACACTACATAAATATCTTTGTTTTCTTAAAATGAAGAACACCAAAATATATTAATTTAATATTTTAAAATATAATATTTCTGTTAATATCTCAATTCTATTTTTTATAAAAAAAATTCTAATTTTTATATACAATCTCATGTATTAGATATTAATTTATTTGAATCCCCTAAAAAGTTTAGGAAATATTTGCTCTTGACTTAACTTGAAAAACTAAATTGAAATATTCATTTCCAATATAATGTACATAAAAAAGTAATCTTTAGAGTAAAAAAAAGATTAATTGAAAGGTAGCTTTTTCTCAATTATTTTAATCAAGATTTTATGGATTTTTTTAAAAATATTGTAAGAGTAAATGCCCTTTTCGATCCCTAACTATTTGTTCAATGGATTTTTCATCCCCTAAGAAATCTAAACACCCAAATCGGTCCCTATCTACTTTGATATATGTACGTTCTAGTCTCTGGTTAGGCATTTACTCAAAGTAGAAAGGAACTGGAACATACATATATCAAAGTAGATAGAGACCGATTTAGGTGTTGAAATTTCTTAGGAAATGGATCCTCTCCAGTTTTTTCAACACTTGACAAAATACAGTGTAATCTCTCACCTTTGATTTTAATAGTGGGACCAGAAATAAATAAGAGAGAGAATGTGGTGAATGGTTAGATTAAACACTGCACACCATCCAGTTTTTTATTCACCGGAGAGGATCCACTCCCAATTTCTTAGGGGTGAGAAGTCCATTGGATAAATGGTTAGAGACCGAAAAAGATATTTACTCATATTGTAATTATAATATTTATTTTATTTATTTAAAAAAATCCAGATTTTATCAACTTTAATTGGTTAATAAATAGAGAAAGAAAAGAGTATTTACTTACGGAAAACGGAAAAAATGAAGAGCATTTAATTAATAGTAATACTACATTGGTCTTTGCCAAAACGAAAATCTTATTGTATGAAATTCTGTGAATTGGGCGGAGACTTTTTTTTTTTTTTTTTTTTTCACTTGTCGTGGTCGTCGCGGTCGCCGCCGTCGTTGCGGTCGCCGCCGTGTGAATGAATGAGATCTGAGAAGGGTCGCCGTTCGCCGCTACTGTTCCGCCTGATTGTTTTATTTGGCTTCATACATACTTCTCTCCTCCGCCCCCTAAGTTCCTCATATTATCGGTTTGTGTCTCTGATTCTCACATTCAATTTTCATTGCTAATTATTATTTATTATTATTCTGATGTGAAATTAAGCTCCACTTTATTTAATTCTGATATGTTTCTTCTATTAATTGAGGTCGTACTCCTATCTCACCATGAACCTTTCAGTATGATGCAAACTATTTGAAACATGTGATTTTTTACTTTTAAATGCTTAGCTTCAATAATATACTCTATCACTTGCACTTTGCCACTTGTTAAGCGATATCCATTATACCTTTTGATGTAATGCTTGCTCTGACATTTTCGGAAGTTGTCTCATTTGTGGGATTCATTCCTGGCTTTGGCAGTTTTGTTGTTAACAAGGATCATGACTTTTTGCATCTGTGTTAATTGGAGTCATGCATTTGATTGCAGGTATATTAGAGGTTTTTGTATTGATGTTTACTTGCTCAACAAGAAGTTTGTGATGTGTCTGATGAATGGCTGCTAGGGGCAAAAATCTGCCTGCGTTAGAGGGTGCGGTTCAGGCTTCTGGGATGATGCGGCACCGTCCATTTCCTGGTTTGAGTTTTGCTGCCGGCAGTGAGTCCCTGCCTTCTCCTCAATTGTTGGAGAATAAAATTGCTGCTCAGGAAGTAGAAATAGAGCGACTCATTGGGGACAACCGGAAATTGGCAAATACTCATTTGGCCTTAAGGGAGGCACTTGTGGCTGCTACTCAGGATCTGCAAAAGGTGAAGTCACATGTTAGAAGCATCCAGACGGAAAGTGACATACAGATCAGAGTTTTACTGGATAAGATTGCTAAAATGGAGGTAGATATTAGAGCTGGTGACAGCATAAAGAAGGAACTGCAGCAGGCCCATATTGATGCACAGAGCTTGGCAACTTCTAGGCAGGAATTGAGTGCCCGAATTCAACGCGCCACTGAGGAACTGAAGGAGGCTTGTAGCGATGTTCAGAGTACTTCAGATTTGCAGGCTGAACTGGACAGTTTAGTGCAAGAGCACCAAAGATTACGGTGAGTCTTGAAGTCTGTTAACTCTGTTGCATGCCTGTTTTCATATGTATGTAGATCGGAATTGATGCTTGATTCTTAAGGGTACTCAATTCATTGTTACACTGTGATTGAAAAGGCTTTCCTAAAACTTAGTTTTTAACAGAATACTTGGATGTCATTTGGTCGATGTAATTGACCACACTTAGTGGGTGGGAAGGGGAATGTTTTTTTCGTCTCTCCCCACTCAAATAAAAGAAGAGTTGAAAAGTTAAGGAATAATAAAATAAATTATTCATGTTGATGCTGGAGACAATGACTAAGCCCTTAAAGAAAACCATCTATCTTAAAAGATCCAACTGCATTCAAGACATGACATCTCATGTTAGAAGTGTGTATTGCGAGTGACAGGTTGATTCTCTTATCGATATTAAGATATACTACATGTATTATTGCCATTGGATTCAAGAATCATATAAATCGTTAAACGTTTGAAAAAGTGGTTTTATAATATCTATTAAATAATACATGCTTAATATCTTAAATAATTCTTTCTCGTCATGTTGCATACTTCCTTTTTTTTCTCTTCATTATTTATCTTTTTTCTGTTTAACTTCCCTGTTGATTCTGTAAATGTGTTAATAGTGCCACATTTGAGTATGAAAAGAACAACAACATAGAGCTAGTGGAGGAAATGAAAGCCAAGGAGAACAATCTAATATCAATGGCCAAAGAAGTTGAAGTGTTACGAGCTGAGATTTTGAATGTTGAGAAAAGAGTAAAAGGTAACTCTTTGGCTTTTGTATGTCATAGTGCTTTACTTTGATGTGGCCTTTCTATACAAATATTTTATCTGATGCACTCTTACTATGTAAATAGCTCCAAACCAGTTTGGAGCTGCTACGCCTATAGACAACAGTAGTGGTCCCTTTCTTGATGCTTATGGGAGAGATCATGGTCAGACGGCGTTTGCCTAAGTAGGAGAAAACGTTGTACCATGTGGAGATAACAATGGCATAGCATCTGGCAATAGTGCTGGTTGTGGCGGGGTGGTGCTGTATGGACAGGCTCAGTTGCTCGGAGATCAAGTTTAGTTAGTAATAGTCAATTAAATATTGCTCTGAGCTTATCCCATCTTGTTAATTAGCATGGCTGAATTGGTAACATTCTTTTTAATGAAAATTCATTATAGATAACGCGATCTCCTTTCCTGTTTTAATTGTAACTTAAAGCCGCAAATTCGAGCAAGGACTTCATTGTATAGATTTTGAAGAAGATAGAAATATTTTTCTCAAACTTTGTAACAGAATGAGTTGAATGTCTTTGCAAGAGTGGCCTATGTAATGAATCATGTTGCTTGTATGGTATTGTTGTTATTGCTTTTGGTTGTTTTGTATGTTCATAAACAACCACAATGATTTTAAAATATCACTGCTCTTAAGTTCAATCCTTGGAGATAATCATTAACCTATCAAAAATTGAATTCGGATAAGTAACAGAAAAGTATCTTTTGAATGATCTTATCAAAATTTGTTGAATGATACATGGATGTATGGTAGTTTATTATTAACCATATGCATGTCTTCTGGCTTTTATCCATTTCTAAAGTATTATTTTCAATAAGCAGTTATTAACTAAATTTATTATAGTGTACTCATTTAGAGAATGTTAAACCTTAAACTATGATTTTTTTTTTTTTCGGTGAAAATTTACATACAATTGTCTTTATACGAAATTGATAGTTGAAAATCATTAAATGACAATTTAGTTAAATATATTATATCATTTCACTTCTTTTAGACGTGAGGTTTGTATAGTTTTAACCATGTGATTTTAGACAGAATGATCCTATTTTTTAGGACACACAATACTAAAATTATCCAACATAAATTGATTGAAACCAGCAAAGTCAACTTAAATCTTCTATTCGAACTTCTAATATTGACAGTAAAAGACACAAATTTATTTTGTTTGGTGTTGTAGTTGCTCTTAAATATTAACACTTGGTCAAAACTCATCGCCGCTAAGTTCAATCCTCCAAGATTATCACTAACCTATCCAAAAAAATAAAATAAATAAAGAAAAATACATGGTAAACAATCTTGACAAAATTTTCAGGTTCATTATTCCTTTTAAGTTGTACATGTGAATGATTTTAATCTTAAAATTTAAGAATTAATCTTTTCTTTTTGCAAATTACAAACCTGAATCACATTAATCCTTGATTTCTTTTTTATTATTGTTTCATCAAGTTTTCATTAATAAGACATTCTAAATTATAGAAAAAAATATTTTTTAAATTGAAAAGCTTGCTAAGGTAAGAAATTGAAAGTCTATTTACCTTCGGATTTATATAGGTGTGTTGGCATGGATAAAAAGTGTTCAAATTAATTTCTAAACCCGAACCCAATATTCACCAATTTAAAAATTTTAGAAATATAAATATTTAATTTGTTAAAAAAAACTGAACTATATATAGTGGTACTCATTTATTTTTTTTAATTTAATTTGGTTTTTTTTTTTGTCAAGTACATGAATACACTATTAATATGGATTCTATATTCCTCACTGAGGATTCGAACCCGAGTGCAGCTCCTAGCGAGGCAGGTGATGCTGCCATTGAACCAAGGCCTCGGCTGCAATTTAATTTGGTTGGTACTCTACATCTAGATCAGGAATTTTTTTGAGAGCAAGCTATAGCGGAAATTATTTTCGCTGTGCAAAAATGTATAATTGGGCTTCATGTTGGCCCATAAAGTCTATTATTTATTAATTTAGTTGCGCTTTTTTCTTTCGTCATTTCTGAAAAACACAGAATTCTTCCAAAGCCATTGTTTTGATCCTAGTCTCACTCATGGCGGAGGTGTGCTTCTTCCTTCTTCCTCTCTGACTCTCTCTCATTCTCACGTTCCTACCAATTGTTCCTTTTCCCTATAATCTTACGCTATTTATTTCATTTGCTCATTAATGCGATTTATTTAAAATCTGTAACATTCCCCTAATGTTTGCAGATTCGTCTGTTATTAGAATTATATTCTTTTATTGATCTGTTGAATTGTTTAAACATTCGGTATTTCACCTTTCTGTAACAAAAAACATTGAGTTGCATTTTTTGTTTCTTTCAAAAACGTGAAGCGGGTAGGAAAATTTCGAAATTTTTTTATATCAACATTGTTGCTGGTTAAATTTGATCCGGTTCAACGATCCAAGGTGGTTGTTTTTGCCGAATGATTGATTTTTGTCAGGGAAAAAGTGAAAAGTGGGTGAGTGAGAGTGAGAAGAGAAAAATATTCAGAGTATATCGCTTTAATTGTGCTTCTTTGAATTCAAATAATGACATTTCGGATTTTCGGGTTAACTTTGTAAAGTTGGTTTCTATGAAATTGCACCATGCGTATCCATTGCCATATGATTGCTAATCAAGATGTGCTTTATTTCGTTTTAGAAATTCATACATATCATAATTCATTTGTGGTTGACGAGGATATGGACAATATGTTTTTAAGGCATGCTTGTATTCGTGTTTGAAGCTACAGAGCCTGATAGAATGTTTAACTCTAGCATTTAGTTGATGCATATGTTGTCATGTTTTGCATTTGAACTTTGATGTGACAGGTTCAGTATCATTCTGTCTGTGTTTTTTTGGTATTTCTTCTGATGTTTTTATTTTTGTTTTTTTTGGTTCTTTTGGTTACTGCTAGATTGAGCTAAAAACTGCACCTGCTGATTTTCGTTTCCCAACAACAAATCAAACCAGACACTGTTTCACTCGTTATGTAGAGTTCCATAGGTGGATTTTCTGACATTGCCTATCTTGTTCAGCAAAATTTTGTTTCTCTAGAATATTTTATTGAACCTGGACTCTTGATTACAGGTGCTTGGCAGCAAAGGGTGATGATTCAGCTGAATGTGAGAGATTTGCTAAATATTACCGCTCCCTTTGCCCTGGAGAATGGGTAAGCAACCTATTGCTTGTTTGCTTACATTTAAATTGTCTGCAAAATTACTTCAATTTAAACAATGTCATTTGTGAAGGAATGTGATCTGTGGTTTAGTCCTTAATATCAGGTTTCTTTACACAATTAGGAGTTAGAGCCTTATTTATGGTCATGGGTGGTAGTGGGTAGGAGTAGGGGTGTGCATGGCCCGGCCCGACCCGAAGACCCGGCCCGGTCCCGAACACTTTAGGGACTAATTTGGTGTGATTTCATCGGGTCTAGGGCCGGGTATGGGTCTCAAAAATAGACCCGGTCATAATTTCGGGTCGGGTCCGGGCCATAGCTCGGGTCACCCGAAATCGGCCCGGTGGCCCGGTCATCATATATAATTAATATTTTGTGTTATTAGTGATGGATGATGGCTATTATTATGTGAAATTTAAGTGTTGTAAACCTTAATATTTTGTGTTATTAGTCATTATATATAAGACTATAAGTTAATATTTTATATTTAAAATGCATAAGACTTTAGACTAATGCATAATCTTGTGTTATTTGTATTGATTTAAATATTTGGTGTTATTAGGCAATATTAGTATTGATTATGGTTATGCTTTAATTTTAGAGAAGAGTTGGTTCTTAGTATATATTTCTAAGTGAATTTTACCATGTCAAATAATGATTGGAGTCTTGGAAATTTGGATATTTTTACATGCTAATTTACAAGAAGGTATCAAGGTAATATAATGTTAACGGCCCGGTTTTCACCCGATTTTTACCCGGTATAATCGTGGCCCGAAAGTGTATAGGTTTCATTGGGTCTAGGGTCGGGTTCGGGTCTTAAAAATAGGCCCGGTATATATTTCGGGTCGGGTCTGGGTCACACCAAACCCGGTTTCACCCGGCCCATGCACACCCCTAGGTAGGAGCTTGTGGTGTTGAGTGAGGGCATGGTGAGTTTTTGACATAAGAAGATAATTGTGGAATTTTAGAACAACAAGAACAACAAAGCCTTATCTCACCGAATTTTAGAAAATAGTTTTCCCTAAAATCTATGATGGTTGTACTTGTCTCCTATAAAAGATTATGCTTTCCCCTTTAGATAATCTGCATTTGCACTCTACTTCCCTTACCGAATGTGTCACTGGAGACTAACAAGATAGTATGTGGATTCTTTCTTATATAGTCAAATAGACACTCTTTGTAGTTCACATGCTTGGAGGAAAGAGACAATCGTTGAAACGAGTTTAATGCATTATGAAGTCTGATGAACCAAATGTCATTTCAGAAATAATGAATATTATTTTGGTTAGAAGACATCATGAATATTAAGACATTCACAAATGCACAAGGGCAAAGGAAAAATGTTGTCTTACTGGTGTTATAACTGGGTAACATTCTATATAGCCATTGCATGAGCCAGGTTTATGCATCCATGCTTCTGAGGTATGATAAGCTTTGGCGGATCCGAAATGCTTTTTCTATATCTCTAGAATTCTCGTTTTCTACTTTCCTTCTCTCTTCAGTGGCCCTTTTCTTTAACATGTTAGATCTACTGAGTCAGTTAATTGACTTGTATTAGCATGATGATTTAGTTACTAGACAGAGATATTTTTCGACCACTTAGATCATCGCGAAGTCAAAGTATCAAACCATAAACATAAATTGCATTGATACATTATTTCTGACTCGCAAAACTTAGCATTTCTGTGTTTGAAAGCTTTTTGTTTGCTAAATTTGTGGCAGGTTGAAAAGTGGAATGAGCAGAGGGAGAATGGGACTTTCCCAGGACCTCTTTGAAATCATGTCTGTGCCTTGGACAACCTTTTGAGGCTTGAAAACACTTGAACTTTCTGTTGGTTTAATTTCTTCTGTTAATTTGATGATCTTTACCAAATCATGTTGGATCAATAAGGCAGTTTATGGGATATTCATTATTCAAAGTTCACAAATTGTTGCACCCTTTTTTTTTTTTGGTAACAGAATTTTGCCTTTTAAGTTGAAGTGGCGATTCTGACAATTATATTCTCTTCAATCAGAACTTTGTTTTAGATAAGCAATGCTACTAAAAAGTATAGTTTCTAAATCGAATTAAAAATACATAAACAGAGAAAATAAAATTAGTACTATAGAAAAAGCCAAAGAAAAAAAAAATTGCGTTTTTATTTGAGTGTACATATACATTTCAATATTTCATAGCTTACACAACTCGTATATTATTGCCAACAAAAAATTGTACGGGATGTTCTCAATGTAGTTATATGCAATTATGCAGAGTGTCCAAAATACACACATCCTAGCCCCTACACTCTACAGGAACTATATAATAGATATAAAAAAATTCTCAAAGTAATAAACAAATTATCTATATGAAGACCATTTTTTGAAGACCAGTTTTTAAAGTGGGAGTGAAATATGAAAGATATTGAACAGCTATTTCAATTAACAAATTTTGATATAAGAGAAACGGCGTTAAAGAGTGACGATATAAATGAAAATTTTACATCAGTTTACATTTTAACAACTTGGTAATATAAGAAAGGTGGATACTCTGGAACTCACCTCGTCCACAACAAAATAAACCGCTATAAATGTCTTTATTTAGAAAAACAGGTATAACTAACTAATTAACGTTTAATCCTCTAATATCAAAGTAACATTATACCGTGCAAAAATAAAAATCAATTGTATATTTTAAGGTGTTTATCTTCTTTGCAGTTTCTAATCTGTATTTGTTAAACAGTTTAAGCGAAAAAACAAAATCCACCCTTGTATATAGGCTATGAAAAACAAATATATAAACCTCAATAACATGATTCTTTGCTCTTCAATTAATCAATTACCAAATTAATTAAACTCTCCTTTACAAGATGGTTCGGTGCAGCAATATCGTGATCGGAATTCTAAACCTCTTCACCTTGATCCTCTCGATCCCAATCCTGCTGGCCGGCGTGGCCATGCAGAAGCAGGCGGCGACGGAGTGCGAGCGGTGGCTAGACTTTCCCTTCATGGTGGTTGGCATATTTCTGCTGGTTGTGTCACTTGCCGGACTCATTGGAGCATGTTGTCGCTCTACGTGCCTCTTATGGCTCTACCTCTTCGTCATGTTCCTCTTCATCATCTCCCTCTTCGTCTTCACCGTCTTCGCCTTCGTCGTCACCCATAAGAATGTCAGTGAAGCCATCTCCAATAAAGGGATCGATGACTATAAGCTCGGAGATTATTCCAAATGGCTCCAAAGGAAGGTCAACGACACAAAGACATGGAACAAAATTAAGAGCTGTTTGCAAACTGGGAAAGTTTGCTCAAATAATAACCGTCACAAGTTTCTTGACAACGCTTTCAAATCTGTCGTCGATGAAAAACACACATCAGCAGTTGAGGTAACATATTCATTAATCACATACAATCTCTTTAATTTCTTCTCTAGGGTTTTTCTCAAAGTTTCATCTTCCATTTTCTTCTTGTTACGTTGCATGCATGTGTTAATTAATTAATTAGGAAGTTGTGCACCTTATTATTTACTTGATTTTACTAAAATGTCCCTCATTAAAATTTGATTAGTATTTCGTGTACGCACTATTTTTGCACTTTTGAAATCAAACTATGGTAAAAACTTAGGTGAAGTTGGGTTCACGTGAAGTTGATACCTGAGGACCATTAGAGTCGTTAGATGAAAATTTAGTCAAATCAGTTAAATCATTCAACGATCCTCAGGTATCAACTTCACGTGAAGTCGACTGCACCTGAGTTTTTACCTCAAACTAATCCACCACAAGTTTTTATTCCTAGACACCAGCACTAGTATTGTGTAACTAATTTTAGATGATTGTTTATTTGTTGTAGCGTGGATGTTGTAAGCCACCAAATGAGTGTAATTTTGTGAGTGAAAGTCCGAATGTTTGGACGAAGCCAGAAAATGCAACTTATAACAATCCTGACTGTGATCGATGGAGTAATGAGGAAAACACTTTATGCTACGATTGTCAATCTTGCAAGGTTGGATTACTAGAAGATCTTAAATATGACTGGAAGAGATTAGCCATTGCCAACATGATACTCGTCCTCATCTTAACCTTTATCTACTCAATTGGTTGCTGTGCATTTAGAAATAACCGAAGAAACAATTATTATAGAAAATATCGCTAAATTTCCTATTACCATCAACCAAATCATGCATCTATATATAACATGCTTGAGGTAATATCCTTTTATGACGGTGTATTTGGTTGTAAGACAATATTACTTATATTCTATATAAGATTCTTCTTTCGTTATTTTTCTTTTTTCCTTTGCCCTAAAATTTTGGTTTAACTTGTATACATCTTTGCTTTGTATACTTATCTCCCCGTTAAATTATTTTATATGATTGATTTTTGAACTTTTATATGTCATGGGACTATTAAACTTTAAAGTCATAAGAAATACCATATTATTGTGCATGCATGTGTATTTTCCTAAAGCTTTGATTGCAAAATATTTATTTCTTTACTATATCATGCTCTTTATCTCTATTTAAATTTGATTTTAAACAATCCTAATAGTAAAATAGTCTATAAAAATTAAAAAGCATTTTTTAATTAGTATGTGGTACTTTAATTTTGTACTCTATCATTGCTATTGTCTTTGTTGCCTTTCCTGAATGATGCCGTGGTGAGGCATAGGAGTTGCTCACCTATTCTTACCATAAAGAACTTTCTAGGTCTTTGGGGTATTCAGAACTTTCCATTTCTACTACTCATTTCGATACAATAGTCAATAGGGAAGTAAAAACGCACAAAAGTTGAAAGCTATTGCCAAAAAGTCGTGGTCACTTATCACCTACGCAAGTTAAATAATTTGTACCCTTGTGATGATGAATTGATGATCATTGTTGAAAGCTAGTTGAATTTTAGAGGAGCAGACTCCTTGAAAACGTGTACGTAGATATAATTATTAATAGCTAATTAGCTAAATTTGTCCCAAACCTTACATGAAAACGCTAATTAATAGTCCAAACACCACCAAAACCAGACGCCTCAACCCCTTTGGCATTTTCAACAGCCGTGACCACCGCCAAATGCCATAATAGCTACTAGTTTTTTTTTTTTTTTTTTTATGATATTTCTTAGACCGATATATCAATAGCTAATTCCTCACATATCTAAATTTTATTTAAAAATTTATTATTAATGAATAAATTATTACATACAAAAAAACAAAATTCGAACTAATCACATAAAAATCGTGCCGTCTCGTTATTACTCATCAACAAACGCGTATGGTACTCCACGTGTAACGTAAATGGCGTTTCAGAGTGTGAAAGAAAAATTGAAATGAAATTAAGCTAAGTTTTTGCCTTCTTGGCAATTTCCTCCATCTCATTGATTCAAAGAAAACCACTCTTTGTAATTCTATTTCTATATAAACAAAATAACGTTATTCTTATCACTATCCAGTATCCAGTATCCAGTATCCAGTTCTTGATATATCATCAGAAGAAGATGGTTCGGTTAAGCAACAACTTGATCGGCATTCTGAATTTCCTGACCCTGCTTCTCTCCATCCCAATCCTCGTCACGGGGGTCTGGCTCAGCAAGCAGGCAAACACCGACTGCGAGCGCTGGTTGGAACGCCCCGTCATCGCCCTCGGCGTCTTCCTCCTCCTCGTCTCCCTCGCGGGACTCATCGGTGCCTGTTGCCGCGTCACATGGCTCTTATGGCTCTACCTGCTCGTCATGTTCGTCCTCATTGTGCTCGTCTTCGCCTTCACCATCTTCGCCTTTGTGGTCACCAACAAGGGTGCCGGTCAGGTCGTTTCTGGAAGGGGCTATAAGGAGTACAAGCTCGGAGATTACTCCAATTGGTTGCAGAAGAGGGTTAACAACACTAAGACTTGGAACAAAATCAAGAGCTGCTTGCAATCTGGCAAACTCTGCTCTGATTTCAAATCACGCTTCTTGAACGACACTCTTCAACAGTTCTACTCTGAAAAGTTAACGGCGCTTCAGGTCAATTCTCTCTTTCATTTTTTCATTTCTCAATTTTAATTAGGGTTTGTCATGCATGTTGATTGTAGATCTGGTTTGGAATTACAATTCTATTCGCTTCAATTTCAATTTTAATTTATGGTTAAAGCTGAGTTTGGGGTTTGACTAGTATAATCCTAAGAGAGTCAAGGCGGAAGTGTCATGGATGAGAGTTCCTAAGTAGTCAAAGTTTCTTTTTCCAAAAAGATGCTCTCTTAACTCTTTATCTCCAATTGGCTTTCCTCTTCTGAAATGGAAAGGCTGTGTTATGCTCATTTTTCGATGCTTTTTGTGTCAGAACTTTTCAGGTCTCTTTTCTACTAATTTTTTTTGTGGGTAATGGATGCCAAAAAGTTAATTAACTTTTCTGTTTCTGCTGCCCATAAATCAATAAATAAACTTTGATTCAGAGTAGCATTGCTCATGTCTACTCCTCTTTTAATTTTCCTTTCCTTTTTTTTTTCATAGTATATATAGTTAGTAAATTGTAATTGAAATTTTTAATAAATTGGATTATGTTCTAAGATGAGTGATGAGTTCATAGTGAGATGAGATGGTTGCATGCCCCACTCCCACTTGATCTGAAAAGCATTATCACTTGATCAGTTCCTATCATGCATCCCCTTGAAAAATTCAATTATTTTCTTCTCAAATGAATGCAGCTTAACTCAATGCATAGATATCTTTAAGACTTTAATCTTATTATTATTACTATTTGCAGTCTGGATGTTGCAAGCCATCAGATGCATGCAACTTCACCTATCAAAGTCCTACTGAATGGAACAAACCACAAAATGCAACTTACACCGATCCTGACTGTGATGCTTGGAATAATGATCCAAGCGTTTTGTGCTTCAATTGCAATTCATGTAAAGCTGGATTATTGCAAAACATTAAGACTGATTGGAAGACAGTAGCTGTTGTCAACATTATATTCCTAATCATTCTCATCATTGTCTACTCCATTGGATGTTGTGCATTCAGGAACAACCGAAGGGATAATTGGAAGTCATATTAACCTCATCACTATATTCATTCTTATTAACTAATGCAGAGATGATGATCAAGTTGGACATTATTTGGTTTATGGTCTGGCTTTTATGCAGTTAAGTACAGTACAGTTTCATTGTAAATTGCCCTGCTCTTTATTGCACTTATTGCTTAGTACTCTACCTTTAGCTTCCTTTAATTTTGTAATTATCTGGATATTATTTTCATCTTGTTTTTCTATTCTCAGTTTGATCACTTGTGATTTAATGGATGTTTATCTATTAGATTAGATTATCTCTGGTTACAATTCTTTTTATCCTTCGTATATAACTTGCATCAACAGTCAGATCTACTTAAAGAATAATCATGAAATGGGCGACTATATGTATAGAGTCAATTATCAATTAATGGATACTCAAATAATTTCTTGTGAATTATTGATGCGCCTAGTCTAATGGCAATTGGTCAATAGTTAGATAAGGGAATAAGTAATGAGTGAGGTATGACTCGGTGATTGTCTCCTTCAACACCAGTTTTTACTTTAGAAGTAACTACAAACTCGGTGGCAAAAGAGTCAATTATCAATTAATGGATATATCAAATAATTTCTTCTTAATTATTGATGGTTAACAATTAACATCACTGTAACTGATCAATCTTTTAGATAAGAAAATAGTAGAGAGTTTGTGTATAGGGATACAAAGATATTTTAAGTTTTTAACCAAACCAAACCAAAGATATAAAAACGTGGGTTAACTCACTTTTTCTTTTTCCTTTATATATATATATATATATATATATATATATATATATATATATATATATATATATATATATATATATATATATATATAATGTGAATACCAAAAATATATATATAGTAATGCTAAAACCACCCTTATATAAGTTCACCACCAAATCACCAATCACTCTTCACAAATCACAGTTAGATAAGAGAAATCTATAATGAGCTAGTGTCCAGCCGTTAATGAGTGAAGCTAGGCTTAGTGGTTGTCTAACTTGTCATGGTCCTACAACATTTTCTTTTGTCTGCACATGCTCATTTGAAAGAGACATACATTACCCATCTTTTTTTAATTATTTATCTGTATGGCTTTTTGTTTTCTTCTTAGAAGAAATAATTAAGTAACCATTTTTAAAAAAAATATTATGTATATAGTAAAAAACAGTGATTAAATCAGTTATTATGTATTTATTATTATATATTTATGTTATCTCATATATTTTTAATCTATATTTTGTATTTAAATATATATATTTAAAGAGTGACTAATTTATATGTATAATCATAATTTTTTACATACTAAGGGACATGAATTTTGGATTAAATTTGAATAGGTAGGGGAACTATTGAGTGTATAAAGTCTGAAATCAAGAATCAAGAACAGTGCAATCAAAACTAGTCAGCGTAGTTAGAGTTGCTTTATGTCAAGTTAGTTAAAAGTGGTTACTGCTGAGTAGTAGCGCAGCATGACTTCAGCATTGTATAAATAGATTGGAGCTGCTACTCTTCATTTCAATTCGAACGTTCAATTCTATACACAATTACATTTTCTTCACATTGGTTCCTCTTCGTTTTCAGATTCACTTTAGGAACAATATGCACTCTTTTGTTTTGGAAAAAAGAACTCCTAAAGGTAGAAAGCATTTTACAAAAAATGTTAAGAACAAAGTAAAGTTAAAATAAAATTTGACACGAAATGTAGGATTAGAAAATTTTCTTATCTGTACATATAGCCCTTTGATAAAACAAAAACATTAAAATAAAAATTCCGTATACCTTATGTTCGTATCTTGGCCTAGAACAAAGTCAGGCCCAAAAAGAATAGGATTTCATCTGGTAAAGGAGGCATCTTCTACACCTACCCGACTTTTATGAGGTCGGGCATGACGAAGGAAGTCCAACCCTACTTATCTAAATAAATAGTTAACTCTCAAAAGATATCTCCCATATATCTATGTTAGAATATAATTAGGATCAATTAAGATCAATCAGCATTATTTAGTATATCTGAATATTTATTATAGGAGATTACGTCTTTATTATTACGATTCTCTTAGTATCTATAAATACCCTTTTATATTGTATCATTCTAGACAACTTGCATAGACAACTTGAATAGACAACTAGAATACACTCAATAATACACAAATCCTTTCTCCAGTTTAGTCTCTTGTTTCTAACAATCTAGAAAGGATATCTTGACAACTTCTCTATGACAAGCCTAGAAACCTGCTTAAATCTATTTAAGAGTTTGTTGTTGGCTAATGGATTGCTACATACACAAGGCGAGATTCAAACCTCTAACACTTACTTAAACGAATTAGTAAGCTAACTACTAGACTAACCCAACTTAATTAACTGGCACGATGTTACTGGGAAAAAAAAATAAAAATAAAAAACACCCTCTTCGGATCAGAGTGCAAGGTGTACACACATTCTAAGTTCTAATGGTTCGAAAAAAATTGACCAAAAATATAGCCCAAGCCCAAATCGGCGAAAACTAGATAGGCTTTTCTCTTTCCTAGTTCATTATTATGATAATAATTATTATTATCACAATCTCTTTTGGTGCTGACTCATTATTCATCATCACATTTTAATTAAAAATGTTCAAGTGATAATCTTGAATTTGTTTTCCGACCAAAATAATAATAATAAAATCTTGAATTTGTTTATCAAAGAAAATAGCTATTATTTCTATTATAAACCAAATAAATCATTGTTTATTTTTGCAAAAATTCCGATTTCTAAGAAGAAAAGAAGAATAGCTTTTATCTAATAATACATTACTGCTACTAATCTATAATATATAATAGTTACCATTTTTCAGGTAATAATCTTGATTTTTCTTTGGTGTCCAGATTCTCTCTGCCTTGGAAAATTTGATGAAAGGAAGTAGTTTCTGTTTAAGCTTCTCCAGATCAAAATTCATCATCAAAACTGTTACTGGATTAATCTTATATCATAATCACGGTTCTATCTTGCTTTCTGATTTATCTGACAGAAGTGGTTCTTCCAGATCTATCTTACTACTACAACTTCTTCTTATTACATTATCATCATCACCTTCCTCCAAACTTGAATCTGGTGTCTTCTGCTTCACCCTTTCATACTCTTTGGCTTTGCCCCATAACACAATATATAAACCAACAATCACTCCAATTGCTCCTATCAAGCTGAAACTCAAGTTTACCTTAGCTTCAATTATTGTGTTCTTAGAGAAATTTTATTCAAACAATAAGAGTTTTTAATGATATTAATACATACCTTCCAACATAAAGCTGTTCCTGTAAGAATGTAGTAGAAATGAAAGCTGTGATGACTGTTGCTAGAGGGTTGAACATTGCACAGTACAGAGGACCTCTTTCTGATATACACCATGTTTGAACCAAGAAGCTAACAGCTATTCCAATTCCCTACACATAAAAAATAATTTAGTTTGATTTAATTGGTAACGCATAAAGATGTTAGGTACCGTTTGTTTTGAGGTACTGAGAAAGAGACTGAGAGACTGAAACTCAGTATTATGTTTGTTGGTTCAGAGACTAGTACTAAAATTTCTGTCACTGTCCCTAAAATTTTAGTATTTCAGTACCTCTAAAAAGTAAGGACACATGGGACTAAAGTTTTTAAAGATGGAGACTGAAACTTTAATAACATTTTATACCTAAAATATCCTCGTTTCAACTAATTAATTCTAATTTTATTTTTTGTACAAATTAAATTAGAGTTTCATTCTTGTTTCAATTTCTGTCTCCCACTTTACACCAAACAGAATACTGAGATTTATTTCAATTTCTGTCTCTTAGTCTCTGTCTCTTAGTCTCAATTTTTCCGTTTCTGTCTCTTCACAAAACGCTACCTTAGGGTGTGACTTACCGCATATAGACAGCATGAAAATTCTAGGCCAGAATGCAAACTCCATGGTCTTAGATCATGTTCATAGACTAGTGCAAATATGGCTGATTGAACCGCCGCAAATAAACACATCCAAAAGGTTGATAACAAATGGTCTGGGCAGCTTGAAGAAATTGGTACCTGTTTGTTTGTGTTGGTTTCAAGCTATAATAATAAGTCCAATTTTCATTCATGTACAGTAATTAATAATGATTAGAGATTTTATTACCTGCATGATAATCCAAGAAGACCAGAAAACACTACTTGCTAAGAGCAATAGGCAGCCAAGAAGCCACGTGTCATCATCAGCAGCAGTGAGGATGTGTTTGGCAGCATTATGAGGAAAGTAGTCCATGTTTAAGAGCTTATGTCCTTTCACCAGAGCCATGGTTAATGCTCCACTCACGCAGCAAACTGTTCCTATTATTTTTGCACTACTTCTCATGCTTTTCAGATCAATTTTCTCAAATCTGACTCATCAATAAACAAAATATGCTCTTTGTTATTGCACTGAAGTGGTGCATGGTGGATAATAACTAGAGAAGATAAAGCAGTTATACCCAACAATTGTTGCTATGACAAAAGTTAAAGCAGGTATGAGATTACTCATTGCAGTTGCTGCTGTAGAAGAAGCATAGAATAGACCTTGAAAATATGCATTCTGATTAGCTGTTACTCTGCAAGTGCAAAAATCAACCTTTAAGACTTAAAGAGTTTATTATATATCATTATTCAATTAAGGTGGAAACTCAGGTGTAGTGGACTTCACGTGAAGTTGATAGTTGAAAACCGTTAGATTATTTGACTGATTTAACTAAATTTTCATCTAACACCTCTCAATTATCAACTTCACGTGAAGTCGACTGCACCTGAGTTTTCACCTTCAATTAAATAACCTAAACCAACAACATGATATATATATACCCAACAAGAGAGGTAGCAAACATCAAGAAGAAGCTCTTTGGTGATCTCAGTGAAGTTTTGAAAGATTGTATCCTGATACAAAGAACATGAGAAGAAGAGATCTAGCAATTAAGCTGAATATATATAATTATGAGTAGTTGTTACTTGTTACCGCTTAGGGGAGAAGATCATAGGAGCCAAAGCTAAGGTAGCAATGGCTTGTCTATAAACAACAAAGACGGTTGGACTCAAACCTTCTAACAGAGCAGCTCTGGTGAAAATTGCAAGCGCTGCATAATGAAACTGCAACCCCATCATAGCCAGTGCAGGAAGATTCTCATCCAAAACACCCATTTTTCTTTCAACACAGATTGTTCAGTTAGCACTTATAATGATTAATATATAAAGACGCTGAATTAGCTAGCTACACGGTAGGTGAATGAAAGATAAGGTAGGTTCTATGGTTCAAAGATATGCATGCGGAGATTCGAAATCATTGCCAGGACAAAACACCACCAATCAAGTTAAGAGTGTATGTAGAGGAAGGTTCTAGTGAGAAAGATAGGATCGTTACCTTAACTAAAAAATATTAGTAAAAAATGGCTAAAATTTATTACTTTTGACTTTATTTAATACACTTTATATCGGAATCATTATTATGTTCTTCATGCTGAATCATGTGTTTTCTATGGGCAAGTGACAAAACTTTATTAATGAGATATAGTACAAAAAAATGATAGGTGAATATTGCCAAAGAAAACCAATAAAAGTTTTAAATTTTTCATCAAGAAGACAGGATCTGCACGTCTGTGTCCACGTCATCATGGAGCCACAGGGTTAGGACACAACTCAACGATATAATCCAACCTCGTCATCTGTTACTTGGCATGTTGGAGGGTGTTATTAATTAATTAATTAGTATTATGTATTATGTATAAGCTAATGTCACTATATATACGGTGGCAGTTCTTAGCGTACAACAAAATGATTATTACTTCTATTTCATCTTTTCCTCAAGAAAGAAACAAAACAGGTAGGGTGCACCGTGACCACAAGGGTGACCATGAATGAACGCCACTTGGGTTAGTCTTGTCATTAATATTTTAGGATTTAGATTCTCTAAAATTTGAATTTTACTTTAAAGAATAAAATATGATCTCTCATTATTTATTTATATGTGAGACTAAAAATAAATATAAAAAAAAAATTATTTAAAAATAAAAGATTATACTTTATCCTTTAAAATACAAATTTAAAATTTAGAGAATTCAAATTTAATATTTTAAGACTATATAACTTCACCAACAATTAACGGAAGCAAAATTTTTCATTGGAAGATAGAGATCCAAACTTTTAGATCACTATGCATAAATTTTGGAATATCTATTTATTGAAAGTTAATTAACAATTAAAAAAATATAAGTAGACAATAATTTTTATAAATTATTTAAATAATAGATATATTAGATGTTTAATTTACTAGATGTGTAGATAATTATGTTAATATAAAAATTTAGGTAAATAATTTAAAAGTGTAATATATTTTTATTTTATTAAATTAATTTTAAAATTTATTATTCATATCATTCACAAAAATCATTATCTATCTAATAAATTCCTTACCAATTAACTTTTATTACCTGTTTGAATTTATTTTTCGGTGAGTAAAAAACTAGTGGTGCATACACGCCATTCTTAATTAAGGAAATAAGGATTACAAATCCATATATCTTTAGTATTTATTCAAATTTTGAATATAAAAAAAATTATTTTATTTTTGAGTAATTTTATTATTATTATAAAAACATGAAATTTCACCTTAACAACAAGACTTATTATTATTTGTCATATGTCTTCAGAAATTTAGAGTTATTTTATTCAATTTTATCAATTAATACAATATTTAAATTTTCAATTTGAATATAAGATTTTTTAATATAGTATTCATTATATTATAATAATAGATTTCTTTTGTATAATACTAATTGATAGGATCTTATTGGTAAGTGTTTGTCTTGTTCAAATTTTATCTTTTCGCTTTCTCTATAAAAAAAAATATACTTAACAAGTTAGGACAAAAAAAAAAAAAAAGAAAGAGAGGGATGAAATTTGTTTCGCTTTTGGTATAGGGGTCTTAGCGAGAAGTCCAAATGACGGGTTATTAATTTAGTCACTCTACATAGTCACTAATAATTTAGAAATTAAAGAAAAAATATTTTTATCATGTATTTACCTAAATCATTAGAATATTACAAACTTTTATAGTACTCATAACATCTTTTAAGCCATTTTTTAAAATTATTTTGTATAGAATAAAATATATTTTTTAATTATTTTGTATGGAATAAAATATTTTCTTTCATTTCTAAATTATTATTGACTATGTAGAGTATTTTATTTAAAATTTGAGTACATGCATGTATTTACCTAAGTTATTATAACATTATAAATTTTTATAGTATTCCTAACATTTTTTAAGCCATTTTTTTAAATTGTTTTGCATAGGATAAAATATTTTTTGTAGTATAATTTAAAAAAATTTATTAAAAAATATTCATGAACTATTAAAAATTGACAGAAAAGTATTGTATGTAATTCGAATTGATAACTCATTAATATTTTAAAGAAGTCTCGTAATTAAATATTTTGTTAGCTTTTTTTTAACGAATTAAATAAAAATATATATTTTTTTAATTTTTAAATTATTAATTTTTTAACAGCATAATTCAAATTATACCATGAATTACTGTGTGTAATTCGAACCAAGCTGGTTCGAATTAGTGTGTGCGTGTGTTTGTGTGTAATTCGAACCAAGCGGGTTCGAATTATGTGTGTGCATGTGTTTGTGTATAATTCGAACTAAGCTGGTTCGAATTATGTAGAAATAGAATTCAAACTAAGCTGGTTCGAACTACATATAAATGTGCATTAATAAATTCATAAAGCAATTTTTATTTTGACTTATTCACGTAAATTATTTTCTCCCTTAACTTATTTCTATTTTTTGCCCACGTTAATATGGATGGAAAGTGGGGCGAGATCATTGAAGATGTGTGGTCATGTTCATTTCACATTACATGTCAGACAAAGACAACTGGACCAGTGTGTATTTAGTTCACGAGCCACCTTTATCTTATTAGCATACCCTGTCTAAATACAATATTGCACATGCCTACAGCGTTAAATTGTATATATACTAGTACTAGAAGTTTCTACTCATAACAAGTGTTTGTGTTTTGATTAGTTATCCACATTTTTTAATTTGTCTTTGCTATTTCTAATTCATTGGATGTTATCTATCTATCTTGTACGTATTTTTTATTTGAAAGGTGAACAATAGATTATGAAGAAGATCATGATTTAGCACGAGCTAACAGAGATGTCTGGTTTAAACCGAAAAATATTAAAAAATTATTAAAATTTATTATTTTTAGTTATTATTTAATCATTAATTTGTTTGTTTCTTTTAATAATTTAATAATATTTTATTTTATATTTTTAAATATTAATAATAAAAAAATAATAATTCTGATTAGTCTCTAACATTTTTCGATTTAAATCAAACATGACTTTTTGCCTACCTGTCACAACTTGCACAATTTTAAAGAGGTTTAGGCATCTCCGCAGGTAAACCATTTCACACACTTAATTTTCTTATTAATTAAATACATGCATGAGATCATGTTTATATATAAAAAAAATATAAGTAGACAATGAAAATACTAAATAATGTGAATAATGAATATGTTGGATGTTTAATTTAATAGATATGTAGATAATTATGTTCATTATTTTTAATTAAATTGTTATTTTTTTTATCCGATTTACTAATATACAATTAACAATAATTAGATGTTCAATTCATTATGTGTGCAGATTATTATCTTAATAGTATTAAGATTTAGAAAATAATTTAAAAATAAAGTATTTTTTTAATCTATTAAATCAATTTTAAAATTTATTGTTCATATTATTTACAAAAATCATTATTTACTTAACAAAACCTGTTATATATTATATCAAACAATGATCACACAGTCGGCCAATATTTATCGTTAAACTTATACAAATACCAATAATTCCGAATACTTATCATACATAATAAACTAAAAAAATATAAGTAAAAAAATTCTTAACCAAATAATTTTAAATAATTATAATTCATAATTATTAATTTATATTTAAAAAAATAAAATTTAAATAATTATTAATTAATAATAATTAAAAAATAAAATTATTACTTAATAAGATACAAGTTAACTGATAGTTGATTGATTGATTATTGATTACTTATCAAAATTTATAAATAAATAATATATAAACTATCATATCGAACTCTTGATCTTTTGGATTTAACATTCTAATACTATGTCATGATACTATTCATTTCAAAAACTTCAACTGATAGAAAAATGTAATACTAATGATTATATCTCTAATACTCTCTAAACTTTCATTGTACACATTGTATAAATATTCTATTGGCGGATCGTGGTAATCGCCACTAATCTATATTTTCTTCAGCGAGACTTCAACGCTTCAACGTCTCCATCTGTTAATCCTATTGTTAAGCATCTCGTTATTACGGATAATACTAAGCTTAATAAAGCTTAAACTGATTTTGGAGTTTACCAAGGCTCGAACTCTTAATCTTTCGGATCTAGCGCTCTAATACCATGTATGATACTACTCATCCTAAAAGTTTCAACTGATGAAAAAAGGTAACACTAATGATTATATCTCTAATACTCTCTAAATTTCCATTGTACACATTGTATAAATATTTCATTGGCTTCTCATACTTTTCCATAAAGTACAGACATATAGATGGTATAATTCTTAGAATCAAAACGAATATGCGAGTCGTTTTTACGTGATTAATTGAATGGAGCTGAGCACGGTCCCCATTATTAGTTCCTGCAAGCTCTATAGACTTTGCATGCAGGTCAGTATCTATAATCGATATAAACGATAGGAAAATTTTTAAGTGTACCGTGATACCAGTGTTTTAGTCATTTTTAATCGTTGATTTTAATTATAAAAAATATATATAATATATATAATTAAGATCAATAGTTAAAAATCACTGATATACCGGTATGACGGTACACTTGAAAATTTTCTTAAACGATAACACAACTAAATATTGGGGACAAACATCGTACCACGCGTGTTATATATTGGGGACGATTCCTTTTTCTTTGTCTTTTATTTTCTTTTAGAATTTGATGATTCACCCTTAGAAGATCATTTTGTTAGTGATTTTAATTGGGCCGAATCCCAACATTCATTATTCTTTAATCAGATATTGCTTTTCTCTTGGATGATTTGTTGATATCTTAAAAAAACTAAGAAACAAACTATTGTTACTCGTTCTTCAATTAAAGTTGAGTACTATACGTTTTTGCCAGCTTGTGAACTCATATGGATTCTAAACATGTGTCCAAGTTTTTTTATACCTCTTGTGCTCGTCAATGACCCACCAGTTTTGTTGTGTGACAATCAAAATCTGCAAATTCTATTTCTATAAGCGCACTAAATATTTGCAGGTTGATTAAATAAATGTACATGAATTCATATAGTTTATTTGGTTGTCAAAAAATTAATAAGTGTACAGGATATCTCCGATACGGGTTGAAGGGTGGATTGGGAACATGCGGGCAAGGCTGGAGCCGGATTGCTTGACTGGAGCGATGGGGGGTGGTACCTGCAAAGACACTCCGACGTTCAAGTTAGAATGGATCTAAGAGGTAGAAAGTGTGAGGAATGAATAAATACCTGGAGGGACTTGGGTCTTCTTATTTATAGATGATGGGTGTTCTTATCTTATCTTATCTGATCAAGATAAGACGGACGTGTGAATTCAAAAGTTGGTTAGGGCCGGTTTTTTGGGCCTTTCGGAGTTGGACCCGGGAAGCCGGGTAAGGTGCAGTCCCGGGTTTGGGATCCGTGGTCCGGATCCGTAACAGTTGCCCCCGCAGCGGGAGAGCGAGCGAGATCGGTCTGTCGTTGGGAGACGTTTGTTTTTCGTTTGTGGGCTCAATTTTTCTCGGGTGCCCGTCTGGTTCTTTCGAGATGAGGTCGGTGTCTTGGTTTCGTGTCGTGGAAGATTCGTCTGACCGTTTAGGCCTGATGTGACTCTTCCGTATCAGTCGCGTCTGTTGCGTTCTTCGAGGCGTTACTTTTTTCGATGGGGGGTATTTATTGCGAGCCGTGTTTTTTTTCGTCATTTTACTTTTTCAAAACCGTTTTGGTTTTCCTTCTTCAGTTCCCTCGTTTTGCTTTTACTTCTCTATTGCTTCTTTTTCCAATCAGAGCATTTTCCATTCTCCATTTCTCTTTCTGTGGTTTCGACTGATCTTCTTCTGCGGCACTTTTTCTTCGGGTTTACTTCCTTTGGTTTATCAGGTTGGTATTTCTCTGTTTCTTTTTGCTTCTTCTGCTCTGTCTTCTGCTGCATTTTTGTTTTGCTTCTGCTAAGTGTAGTTTTAGAGTAGTTTTGTGGTAGATAGTTCTGTTGTGTTCCGTAAGGGGGGGGGGTCGAGTGCCACCGTACAATTTGGTGGTGTGCGGTGGTGGTGTTTGTTTTTGATTTTCCTCCGCCGTTTTCTGCCGTGAGGTTTGGCTGACGGTGGTGCTCGTCGATATTTTAGGTATGGCTCGCCGAAGGACGGAGGGTGTGAGGGCTCCGGTGACCCCGGCGGGGGGTGTCCCTGGTCTTTTTTCTTGGGTCACTAGTGACGCTTGGGGGACGCCGTCGCGGATGACGAAGGCGGACCTCCAACGGCTCCGCGATGAAGGGGCTGTCTGTGGGGGTGGCAATGCTGAACGCCACTATGAGCTTTCCCTTCCTGGGGTTGACGAGAGGGTTTGTTATACCAATCTCGACTCCCCGACTGTGCCGGATTGGATGTGGGTGTATGAGGCGATGTTTACCCGGCTTGGTGTTCGGCTTCCCTTTTCTCCATTTGTCCAGCAGTTATTGAACCGGTGCTCCGTGGCGCCGTCCCAGCTACATCCGAATAGCTGGGCGGCGATACGGTCTTTCGAACTTGTTTGTGATTTTTTAGAGCTACCTGCCTCAGTAAATGTTTTCCTTTTCCTCTTCTTGTGTACTCTTCCGACTAAGGAGGGGAAGCACAAGAAGGGGTATGTGTCTTTCAGAGCTCAGCCCCATCGTCCTGTTTTCGGTTTGTATGAAGATTCCTTTCACGGTTTTAAGAGTGGTTATTTTAAGGTTAGTCCCACGGGGGGATATCATCCTTTTTGGTTGACGTTGAAGGGTGAACGTCGGTTTCCCACTTACTGGAATTTTAAGGCGGGCCCGTCGATGTTTACTTGGGTTTCGAAGGAGTTCCTGTCCCCGGAGGAGCGGGATATTGCTCTCGTTCTGTGGCAGTTATTTGGGGAGCGTCCTCTTAATCCTCGGGACGTGATGGGTGATCCGGTTGCTTGCCAGTCGTATGTTGGTGTGTGTCTGTTCTTTTTTTGGTTTTTATGTTTTGTTTCCCGTTTTCGTAACTTGGGATTTTTGTATTTTTTGCAGTTGAGATGGCTGGTGGCTTGACATCGTTGGCTCGTTTGAAGGCGGCGATGGCCCAGGAGGAGGGGTCGTCGTCCCCGGCTACTCCTGCTTCTAACCCCGTTGCGGGGTCGCGGGCCGCTTCTCAGGAGGTAATTTCCTCGGGCGCGCGGGTCGGCTCCCAGGTTTCTCCTGGCCCTGTGAACTCGCCTGAGGTTGTCGTGGTGACGGCCGCTGAGGCTTCTCGGAAGAGACAAAGGCATGGGGAGCCGAGCAGCGAGACCTTTGAGGAAGAGGGTCTCGTGCCTAGTGTGATGGATCGGCGTTTTGATGCCCCGGGATTCATTGATGAACACTTGATGCCTGGTACGGAGCCGTTCTTTGATGGCTGTGATGTCTCTTTCCAGACCAAGTCGGTGTATCGTGCCCTCCTCCGGTCAGCCGTTGTTGTTCGGAAGGCTGAGCCTGTGATGGCACAGGTTGGTTTGCTGGATAAGAAGCTGCGTCATTCTCAGGCCGAGGTGGCTAAGTCGAAGGAGGAGCTTGAGGCTGCCGAGGCTGCGAAGGAGAAGGCTTTGAAGTCTTCAGAGGAGGCTGGGGCGGAGATTCTCCGACTTTCTGAGGTTGAGACTTCGCTTCTTTCCCAATTGGCAGAGGAGTGGCAGCGGGCTTCAGATGCGGGTTCTCAAGCTGCCGTGCTTCTCGCCGAGTTGGAGGCTCTGAAGGCCGAGGTCGCTGCCTTGAGGAGGGAGAAGACGGAGTTGCTAGCTGATGCAAAGGATGCAATTGCAGCTACCGAGGAAACGATGAGGGCTCAAGCTTCAGTGCTGGTTCCTGGTGCGGATGTGTCCGTGATGGGGGCCTTCAAGACTGTTCGTGATGGCCAGATCTTTGACCTCGAGTAGCTTTTATCTTTATCTCTTTGGATTTTTCTTTAAACTGTGTTTTGGATATTTTTGGATGGCCAAGGGCCGTGTATTTTGAGATTTCGGAACACTTTACTTTCGTTTTAATAGTGTTTATTGGCCGTCCGGGCCTTTTTGTATGTTCCGTTGTTACATTGTTTTTGGGCCGTTCGGTCCTATCGTACATTCCGTTTTAGGCTATTTCGTGTGTATTTTGTTTGTTTCCTCGAACCGTTGTTTGGTCGGGTTCTTTTGTGGATATCCGCGTGTTTGGGCCTGGGGGGTGATCAGTCCCCCAGTTGTGGCCGTGTTTTTGTTCCGTCTTTGGGACACTTAGGAAAATAGAAATAGCTGTTTTAATGGAATTTTTATTGATGGTTGGGCCTCGTTAAAACCCTCCGTTGATGGCGGGAAAGAGTACCCGAGTTTAAAACTTAAAAAAAAACTTTAGAAATCGTAAACTGGTAGGAGAAGTACTAAAAACAAAAACAGAAATGAGGACAAAGGTGCGACCTTTTTAGGTTGGTCTAGGCGTAGTATCGTCGCAAGTTGGCGGCGTTCCATGTCCTCGGGACTTCGTTGCCGTTGAGCCGTTCGAATTTGTACGCTCCTTTTCCGATTACAGCCTTGATTCTGTATGGTCCTTCCCAGTTGGGGGTGAGCTTCCCTTCTCCTGGGGTCGGAGGACCGATATCGTTTCGTCGTAGGACGAGGTCGTCGGCCGCGAATTCTCGCCGGATGACTCCGTGATTGTATCTTAGGCTGATTCTCTGTTTTAGGGCTAGCTCCCTGAGATGGGTTATGCTCCTTGTTTCGTCAATGAGGTCTCGTTCTGCTTCCTCGTCGTTACCTCTGACCGTTTTTCTGGGGCTTGGGTCTCCGATCTCTACCGGGATGACCGCCTCAACACCGTATGTTAATCGGAAAGGTGTTTCTCCCGTGGTCGTCTGAGGTGTCGTTCGGTATGACCATAAGACTGATCCGAGTTCGTCGGCCCATAGTCCTTTGGCTTCGTCAAGCCGCTTTTTGAGTCCTTTGACGATTATTTTATTCGCAGATTCTACCTGTCCGTTTGTCTGAGGGTGTTCTACCGAGCTGAAACGGTGAGATACACGTAGCCCCTCTAAAAATTCTCTGAATTTTTTGTCGGTGAATTGGGTTCCGTTGTCCAAGATAATGATCTCGGGGATCCCGAATCGGGTGATGATCTGTCGCCAGAGGAATTTTCGGCATTGGGTTGCCGTTATGGAGGATAGGGGTTCGGCTTCGATCCATTTAGTGTAGTAGTCTATGGCGACGATGAGGTATTTAAGCTGGCCGGGTGCCGTAGGGAAGGGTCCGACGAGGTCGATGCCCCAGGTGCCGAACGGCCGTTCTGCCGATATGATGCTGAGCTGGTGCGGCGCGGCTTGGTGGATATTGGCGTGCCTTTGGCATTTGTCGCAGTTTTTAACTATTTGTATGGAGTCCCGAATAACCGTGGGCCAGAAGTAGCTCGCTCTGATGACTTTTTGGGCTAACGTTTTGCCTCCGACGTGGTGGCCGCAGCAGCCTTCGTGGATTTCACGGAGTATGTACTCCGTGTTCTCGGGTTTGATGCATTTGAGCAGGGGTTGCGAGAATCCGTGTTTGTATAGCTGTCCTGCGACAATGGTATAGTTGGCGACTTCCTTTTTATTCGTTTTTCCTCTTTGGGGTCTGGTGGCAGTGTTCCATCGAGGAGGTATTGCAGGATAGGGTAGGTCCAAGATCCCTGGTTTAAGATTGTCAGGTGAGCGTTGGTCGTTGTTGACACGGAGGGTGTCTTAACGACTTCCTGGATTAGCGATTTGTTACCGTGTCCGGGTTTGGTACTGGCTAGCTTGGAGAGTAGGTCTGCCCTGGCATTTCGTTCCCTAGGAACGTGCTGTATGGTGACGTGTTCGAATCCTTCCTTTAGTTTGTTTACCTTGGCGAGGTATTGTTGGAGTAGGGGATCTCGTGTCTGGTAGTCTCCGTTAATTTGGGAACTGACTACCTGTGAATCGGTATTTACTTCTAGGACCTTTGCTCCGACTTCCCGGGCTAAGGATAGGCCTGCCAAGAGGGCCTCGTATTCTGCTTGGTTGTTCGACACTGGAAATTCGTATCGTACCGACTGTTCGATCGTGATCCCGTCTTGGTTTTCGAGTATGACTCCGGCGCCTCCGTAGGTGGAGTTTGACGAGCCGTCGACGTGTAGTTTCCATGATTCGGGGGCGAGCTTTCCCGGAGTCATCTAGGCGATGAAGTCGGCCATGGCTTGTGTTTTGATCGCATTTCGGGGTTCGAATTTGATCTGGTATTGAGATAGTTCGATGGACCACGCTAGCATTCTTCCCGCTAGGTCGGGTTTTTGCAGAACCTGCTTGACCGCCTGGTCGGTTCGAACCGTCATGGGATGAGCTTGGAAGTATTGTCGTAGGCGCCGGGAGGCTGTAAGGAGTGCGAAAGCTAGCTTTTCTAAGCGTGAGTAGCGAGCTTCCGCATCCTGTAGGACTTTGCTTATGAAGTATACGGGTTTTTGCTCCTTTTTCTCGTTTTCACGGACGAGCGCTGCTGCGAGTGCCTCTTCCGTTATGGAGAGGTACAGGTAAAGTGTTTCCCCTGTTTGGGGTTTGGCGAGGATTGGTGGTTCCGCTAGGACCCTCTTGAAGTGTTGGAATGCTTCTTCACATTCCGTCTCCTATTTAAAAGGGGCTCCTTTTTTCATTAGTTTGAAGAAAGTGGTCGCTTTTTGAGCTGATGCTCCGAGGAAGCGCGATAATGCCGTCAGTCGGCCGGTAAGCTTTTGGATGTCTTTAAGGTTTTTGGGGCTTGTCATCTCGAGGACGGCGCGATATTTCTCCGGGTTTGCTTCAACTCCGCGTTGCGTAATCATGAAGCCGAGGAACTTCCCTGCCTCCATTCCGAAGGCACATTTTGCCGGGTTGAGTCGCATTTGGTGCTTTCGTAGGGTGTTCATTATGACCTTGAGGTCGTCGGTTAGTTGTTCGCCGGATTCGGTCTTGGCGAGCATGTCGTCTATGTAGACTTCTAATTTGTTTCCGGACAGGTCTCGAAATATCTTGTTAACAAGTCTTTGGTAGGTGGCTTCGGCATTTTTCAAGCCGAAGGGCATTACAGTGTAGCAGTACGTCCCGTCCGGGGTGATGAACGCTGTTTTCTCTTCGTCTGGTCGGTGCATCAGAATCTGATTGTAGCCGGAATATGCGTCCATGAAGTTGAGGTATCGGTGACCGGATGCAGCGTCTACCAATCCGTCGATGTTTGGTAGGGGAAAGGCGTCCTTCGGACAAGCTTTGTTGAGGTCCGTGTAGTCGACGCACATTCGCCATTTCCTGTTAGATTTTTTCACTAGTACGACGTTGGCTAGCCAGGTCGTGTAGGGGAGTTCCCGGATGAAGTTGGCCTCGAGTAGGGCTTTAACTTGTTTTTTTATTTCGGTGGCTCGGTCTGCTGACATTTTTCTTCTCCTTTGTGCCACTGGTTTAGCTTTGGGGTCCACGGCTAGATGGTGGGACATTAGGTCGGGGTTTATTCCCGGCATATCGGCTGGTGTAAATGCGAACAAGTCTCTGTTCTGTTTCAGGAGTTGGGAGAGTTCTTCTTTAAGATCGTATGGGAGGTTCCTATTAATGAAGGTGTATTCTTCCTTGGTTGGCCCTATTTGTAGCTTTTCCATGTCTCCTTTTGGTTCTGGCCTGGGTTGGCCGTCTTGTCACGCATCTAGGTCGGCTAGGAATACTCCGGCTACGTCTCGAGATTTTTTCCTTAGGGCTAGGCTGGTGTTGTCGCATTCGGCTGCGACCTCTCGGTCCCCGTGGATGGAACCGACTGAGCCGTCGTCGGTTCTGAACTTCATGAGGAGGTATTTGGTAAAGATAACTGCAGAGAAATCGTTGATTGTTTTTCTTCCGAGAATCACGTTATAGGCTGTGGAGTCTTTTAGGACTACGAATTCGGATAGGATTGTCTTTTTCTGGTTGCTTGTTCCTATGGTGATGGGGAGGGTGATTGAGCCATCTGGTTTGAGAAAGTTGTCCCCAAGTCCCGTGACGCCGTGGCGGTGTGTTTGGAGGTTGTCGTTGTGGAGTCCGAGTTTATCGAAGGCTCCTCGGAAGAGGATGTTCGAATCTGCCCCGGTGTCTACCAGTATCCTTCGTACTAGGCCTGTTCCAATTCTAGCTGAGATGACGAAGGGTGCATCTTCGGCTGAGGTGCTATGTTGGCAGTCCTCTGGTAAGAACGTTATCGTATTGTCGGCTGCGGAGATTGGGGCTTGGTTTCTTACAGCCATTACCTTGAGGTCTTTCTTCATTGTTAGTTTTGACTTGCTCGGTACGTCCTTGCCTGTGATGACGTTTACTATGATGGTCGGATCTCCCTCTGGGCTTTCCCTGGGGGGTTGCTTTTGGGTTCTCGGGTTACGCCCTTCTCTCTCCGACGACCTGTCTCTCTCCTGGCGTCTCGGTTTTCTGATGATTTTGGCAAATTCTGAGAGTTTGCCGTCCCGTATGGCTTGTTCCAGGGCGTCTTTAAAGTCGAAACAATCTTGTGTTTTGTGACCGTAACCTCGGTGGTATTCGCAGTAGAGGGTTTTGTTGCCTCCTGTCCTTTCTTTGAGTTGTCGGGCCTTCGGAATGATGCCTCGATCTGCTATTTGGTGGTATATCTCGGTAATTGGTGCTGTCAGGGGCATGTAATTAGAGAATTTGCCTATTCTCGGTGGTCGGCTGGTCGGCCTGGGGTGGTCCCGTTGATTCTCTTTGGGTGTTGGGTTATGGTGGTCCCGTTAATTCTCTTTGGGTGTTGCCGTGCTGCCGCTTGTTGGCCGCGACGACCTGGCTGACTTCTTCATCGTTGATGTAGTCTTTGGCGACGTTCTGGATCTCATGCATGGTCCATACCGGTCTGGTGGTGAGGTGTTTGCGAAAATCTTCGTTCATTAGCCCATTGGTCAGGCAAAGGCTTGCGACGGAATCCGTGAGTCCGTCGACCGTTAGGCATTTGTCATTGAAGCGGTCGAGGTATTTTCTTGTGGATTCCTCTTGTTTTTGTGTGACCCCTAGTAAGCTTATGGGGTGTTTGGCTTTAGTGATCCTAGTAGTGAACTGGGCCATGAACTTTCGCGTTATATCGTGGAAACTGGCTATGGATCCGTTTGGGAGGGCGTTGAACCATTTGATCGCTGGCCCGGCGAGGGTTACCGGGAAGGCTCTGCATCGGACCGAGTCGGCCGCTCCTTCTAGGTTCATTCTGGCTTCAAAAGCCGTTAGATGTTCTTGGGGATCCTTAGTTCCATCGTACTTCATATCGGTCGGTTTGTCGAAGCCTTTGGGGAGTTTTGCTCTTAGGATTCTTTATGTAAAGGGTGTAGCTCCCATTATTATATGGTCGTTTCTCGTGCGTTTGGTGTTTCGGTCCCTCCGATCTTCGTCTGAGTAGTGTTGATAACTCAGATCTCGGGAGGCGCTGCGGTTATGTTTCTTGTTGTATCGCCGTTCTGGCGATTTCTCGTGTCTGTGGTCGCGTGAGGCGCTGCGACCGTCTCTTCTGTCGTGTCGTCGGGTTGGCGACCTACCGCGGCGAGACCTTGATCTGGAGGTTGCATGGCTTCCGTGTTCGTTGTTGTGTTTTTCTTTATTGGTTATCTTGCCTTCGAGTTCCTGGACCCGAAGGCAGAGATCCTGGATGATCTGCGCCGCTTTGTCCCTGGCTTTCTCAGGATGTCGTCGGTCCGTGACGTCGTGGTCGTTCGTGTGTTGGACAGTACTTGTTATTCTCGCTTGGTTTGTGACCTCCCGGTGCTCAGGGGTTGGGTTAAGTGGTTGAGAGTCATCTTGGCTTGAGGGGGTTCCTTCTAGGATGTCCCCCATCCGGCTTTGCTTGGCGCAGGGTCCCCACAGACGGCGCCAATGTACAGGATATCTCCGATACGGGTTGAAGGGTGGATCGGGAACCCGCGGGCAAGGCTGGAGCCGGATTGCTTGACTGGAGCGATGGGGGTGGTACCTGCAAAGACACTCCGACGCTCAAGTCAGAATGGATCTAAGAGGTAGAAAGTGTGAGGAATGAATGAATACCTAGAGGGACTTGGGTCCTCTTATTTATAGATGATGGGTGTTCTTATCTTATCTTATCTGATCAAGATAAGACGGACGTGTGAATTCAAAAGTTGGTTAGGGCCGGTTTTTTGGGCCTTTTGGAGTTGGACCCGGGAAGCCGGGTAAGGTGCAGTCCCGGGTTTGGGATCCGTGGCCCGGATCCGTAACAATAAGGAAACAAAAATAGTTTTGTTATTAAAAATTAATTTAATTTCTAATAAAATAAAAATTGTTCGTGATGAAGATAATAAAGATAGAAAATAAAAGTTTTAATATTTTAGAAAAAAATTAATAAAAATTTGCATTTCATTAACTATATACTTTTTTAAAAATTACTAAATATTTATTTTATGTGTCATTATATATGAATAAGTTTTTCTAACTTGTGTGGATACGGGATACGCGGATATGTAAATTTAAAATTTTTATAAGATACGGAGATACGGCATATATATATATTTAATACTTTTAATATTTTTTTAATTATATTTTTAAGGAACTACTTTTATTTTTAATACTTATCACCGTAAATTTTGTAACCACTTGCAATACATTGAGTTTTTGCAAATCAAACCATAAAACTTTGTAACAACTTTTCGTGTACTAATTTTTAAAAAATTAGTGAAGTTTTCAAAATCAATTAAACTCACTTCAATTATTTTTTTTTATTCGAAATATTCAAAACTCATGTAAAAAACACATCTAAAATTAAATAAACAACATAAACACATTTAAAATTATGTATTAACACATCTAAATTATTGTCACTGTAGTTCTAAATTACGTATTGAATACAAAAAAAATTAAACTCAAATACACATCTAAAATTATAAGAATATAATCTAAATATCTTATTAACACATCTAAAATTAATGTAAAAAAAATTATATATATATATATATATATATATATATATATATATATATATATATATATATATATATATATATATATAGAATAATAAGAAAAGCAATAGCGCAAAGAAAAACTCTATGAACAGAGATCCATCCAAACTTTAGGTTCGTTTTCGACGTGGACGAACGGCGACATGACTGGAATGAAAACCTTTTGAGGAAGAGATAGTGAGATCAGGTGTGAAGATTTGTTGCATGGAATGAGAGGAGACATAGAGAGAAGGGTAGTAGAGAAAAATGGAAGAATCAGAGGATTTGATGATGTAAGGATGACTATATTCTTCTATATTGCCATCGTTGTGGACGAAGTTCTGGAAGAATGAGTTTGTAGGCAAAGGAGAAGAGAGAAGGTTTTCATAGAAGAATTTTGAAGGGTCAGGGAGCACGTTGGAGTTTGCTAGTGGGAAGTGAAAAGGATGTTCATCGTCTAACTATGTTGTGTTTGCCATTATCGCATGCATGCAGTGACTTTGAGTGGTGTTGATGTCAAGTGGTTTTATAGATGGAAAATGCTATTGGTAATATATTAATAATTAAATATATTAAATTTAAAATAGAAATTAAAAATTTAAATTTAAATTTTAAATTTCAGTTTTATTTAGTTTGTATTTTGAATGTGTATTTAATTTTAAAAGACATTAAATCTATTTATAATTTTTAAATGTATTTGTTTTATTTTTTTTTTAAATTATTGTAATAAAAGGCTAAATATTGTACATATTTTAAAGGATACCTAGTTGAATTGTTTAAAGAATTAAGTTTCAAAGTGGTCTCTAAAGTTATATTCAAGTCTTAAAGTACTTTTTGAAGTTAATAGTTATTCAATTTTATCCTTAAACTTGCGCTCCAAGACTTATACTAGTCCCTAGGACGGTTTCCGTTCATCAAAACCTTGAAAACGACATCATTTTATATTTATAAAAAAAAAACCTCCCCATTCCCTTTTCCTTTCCCTTCTCCTTTCCCAACTCGAGGTTCTTCTCCTTCTCCTTTTTCTTTTCCTAGAAGTTCTTTTCCTTCCTCTCTCCCTTTTTCTTTTCCTTCTCCTTCCCCCTTTTCCAACCTGCGACCCTTCTCCTTCTCCTTCTCTCACAGCAACAAAGATGAATAAAAATCAGAACTTAAAAAGCACGGTAACAGATCTAACCCCCCAAAAAAACATAACAACAAAAAAACATTTGCGAATTTGATGAAAAAGATTTCATCTTGACTTCAATGAACAAGAATCTGGTGTAGTCAAACTACTGTCTCTGCATCTTTTTTTTTGTAGTCGATCACTGTTTTTGCATCTTTTTTTTTTTGGTGAGCTCGGAGAGAGAGGTTAGGGGAACGTGTTGTATGAGTGATGATGAGGACGAAGGAAAGAGGCAGGCCAGTGGCGCAGGATGGTGGTAGCGGTGGCTGGTCTTGTGCGAAGGAGAGGAGAAAAACAAGGAGAAGAAGAATAGGAGGAGGAGGGAAGAAGAAGGGATCGTGGGGTGGTCTCTGGGATTGCTAGCGGTTGGCGGCTGGCGGTTGATGGCTTGGGAAGGAACGACAGAAGGAGAAGCTGCAGCGGTCTACGTTCAATAGCGACGCTAGGGAGGTGGCAGCCGGCAGCAAACTTGTGGATAAAAGGAGCTAGTTTCGGTGGTCCTGCGAGAATAGAGAAGCCAAGGAATATAGAATAAGGAGGAAAGAAGAAAAAGAGGAAGGGGAAGGGGGAGGCTCTGTTTTTTTTTTGTTTTTTTTTATATAAAACGACGTCGTTTTAGTGTTCCGATGAAGGGAAAGTGTCTTAAGGACTATCTAGTATAAATTCTGGAGTGCAAGTTCAAGGATGAAATTGGGTAATTATTAATTTTAGAGACCACTTTAAAGCTCAAGTGTAACTTCAGGGACCACTTTGAGACTTAACTCATATTTTAAATAGATTTAGGCATCTCGGCTGGTAAATACTAAATAGAGGTGGCAATGAGACAGACAGAGGGGAGTTGTTGCCCTATCCGATTCTGCTCCACCCTACAATTACCCGCATCGAACTCACTCCATTTTTACCTACAGGTAGTAAAAAGTTAAACCATAATCCACTCCTGCGGATACCCGTGCCCACCTTTATCCATCTCCTATAATTATTAAAATCACAAATAAAATTAAATTTTAAAATTTATATTATTATATAATTATCATTATATACATAACATAAATTAAAATAAAAATTTAAATATGATACAATATTATTAATTATTTTATTAATTATTATATATATTATACCGAGATGGGTAGGAACGGATTTAACCTAAACCCGACTCCATTCTATTCTGCCCAAAAATTTACTCCGTTAAAAAATTGTTCTAGTGCAAAATAAATAATTAACCACTCCGTATGAATAGAGATAAAATCGGTATCCACAAATTTAAATATTATTGCTATCTCTACAGTTAAACTATTTCACACCCTTAATTATCTTATTAGTTGAAAACATGAGATCATGTTTTATATATTATATGAAACAATGATCACGTAGGTAAACTATTTCACACTCTTAATTATCTTATTAATTGAATACATGAGATCATGTTTTAAATATTATATGAAACAATGATGACGCAGTCGGCTAATATTTATCGTCAAACTCATACAAACACCAATAATTTCAAATACTTATCATACATAATAAATTTTAAAAAAAATATAAATAAAAAATTTTTAATCAATTAACTTTAAACAATTATAATTAATAATTATTAATTTTATATTTTAAATAATTATCAATTGATAATTACCTGATTGATTATTGATTACCTAATAAAATTAATAAATAAATAATATATAATACGCCAGTACGGTCAAACGGAAGATAGCAGCGGATCGTGGTAATCGCCATTAATCTATATTTTCTTCAGCGATCTTAATCCTATTTTTGTGTTACCACTTGCCAAATAAAAGGAAGGATTTTGATACATATATCTTATTATTATTGTTAAGCATTTTGTTATTGAAAGATTTTCAAGTGTATCGTCATACTGGTGTATCAGTGATTTTTAACCGTTGATCTTAATTATATATATTTTTTATAATTAAGATCGACGGTTAAAAATAACTGAAACATCGGTACGACGGTATACTTGAAAATTTTTCTTCGTTATTATGTATAATGATACGGCCGTTACAAATCCAATGTCATAATTCGGCATTATATACAATAACTCGGCATACTTTACGTTATAACTCGGCGTTATACGTTACAATCAGACTTGATATGATCGTTATTTACAAGCTATAACTCGGCGTCATCCGTTATAGCTCGTCCATTTATGAGCTATAACTCGACTAGATAAATGCTTCTATCATAACCGACGATCAAACGGCACACAACTCGGATACGTTATCCACCATTTTTAAGACCGACCTTAATGCCAAAAGCGTAACAGACGAAAGGTCCATCATATAAAGCAAGGTAAAGTATTTTCTTCAGTAAGTTCGAATAATACAGAATACTGACTTAAGCTTCGGAGTGCCTTTGCAGGTACACTCCCCCTGTTTCTTGCTCAAAGCTCTATGCGATTGGATATCCTCTTGGAGTAAAGCTCGGATTACCACAAAGCTCAAAGGTCGGCACCAAAAATAACAATTCAGCGTCGATTCCCAGAGACCGAGCTCTCCCTCCAAGTATCCATACAAGAACATATAACACTAAGCTTAATAAAGTACAGACATATAGATTGTATAATTCTTAGAATCAAAACGAATATGCGAGTCGTTTTTTCGTGATTGATTGAATGGAGCTGAGCACGGTCCCCATTAGTTCTTGCAAGCTCTATACACTTTGCATGCATGTCAGTATCTATAATCGATATAGACGATAACACAACCAAATATTGGGGACAAACATCGTACCAAACGGGTTATATATTGTGCGTTTTTATTTAGGATTTTAGAACAAAGAATATATTTATTGGACAAGTCATTATTTTTGGCCTAAGACAAAAATAGCTCAAATTATATTAAGTTTAAATAAGATATGACATTCTTCTTCCTTTTCTATTCTACCCCATGTTTCTTTTATTTTCTTCTAGGATTTAATGACTCGCCATTAGAAGATCATTATGTTAGTTTAAGAATATTTCCAGAGATTTAATAGATTTAGAAAGATACGATAAACTGTACATATTTTTCATTTCTTTTCTCTCTATATATACATGTAATTACTGTTCATTCAAGTAATAATTAAGGAAGATTCACACAATACAAACTTCCTATTCTAATGTCACTCTCCAAAATATTTGTATATATATATACATGGATTCATATAGTTTATTTGGTTTTCGAAAAATTAATAAGGAAACAAAAATAGTTTTGTTATTGAAAATTAATTTTATTTCTAATAAAATAAAAATTGTTCGTTATGAAGATAATAAAGATAGAAAATAAAAGTTTTAATATTTTACAAAAAAAATTGTAATAAAGTAATTTATTTTATGTGTCATTATATATGAATAAGTTTTTCTAACTTTTGTTTTTCGCTACATAATGTACGGACACTGCTACTATGGATACAGGATATGGGATACGTGGATACGCGAATTTAAAATTCTTATAAAATACGGAGACACGGCATATATATAAAATATTTTTTAGATAAATTATAATAATATTTTAATATTTTATTAATGTTAAAATATAAATTAATTTTTTTAATTATTTTTAGTGTCTTTTTTTAATTATATAAAAGAAAAATTTAGGGGGCAGTAACTTTTATATTTTCTGGTCAGCACTTAACCATCAAAACAAAAGTGAGTGATCTTTCACTATTAAATGTAATCTCACACCATTAAAAATACTATTGATGGCCAATTAATGGTTACAAAACACTAAAATTGTTAGCCCCTTAGCATTCCTCTTATATAAAATATTTAAACTAACTTTTTTTAATAATTAATAATATATATTATTTCTAAATTTATTTTAAAAATATATATTAAAAATAAATTTGAACACGCTAATACCTAATTATATTTAGGTATACATAAATGTATCTAAAATTTTTTTTATATTTTATTAAAACACACTTAAATACAAAAAATATGCGTATCAAATAAATATTGATGAATATTTTATCTAAAATATATCTAATACACTGATATGACAAATCAAAAAATGTGAGTGCTTCATATATTTGACTTTCACTAAACAAACAAAAACAAACACATGTAATCATGTTCATTTGTCAAACAGATATAGACATCAGCTAATTAAAAATAGCCTATATATATACCTACCTAACTAGCTAGCCAGCTAAGATCAAAGTGATGGTTGTAAGTAATGTTCATATCGATCAGTTCAAATTATGATTCAAGAGCATAGAGCTGAATACTCTTCAGTCTTCTCCGACTTCTGAGATTTGTAGATCAATTAAAAGTTATAGGTGGCAAAACAAGCATTAATTTGTTTTATATGCATAATATTTTGACTTGGAATGCGTCTATATATTGTAGTATGCAGTGCAATAAGTCGTGGTATATGTGTTGTATGTGGACCCAAGCACCCACCAGTTCCTTTTTTTTTTTTGGTCATCCAAGCACCCATTCTCTGATTTTTTGTTTTCATCTTGTATCTGGGCTATGAAACCCTACATGTTTCCCAGGCCTAAAATGACGGAAGAAACTTTATTCATATCTCTCTTCAGGCTTTGTCTTTAATGGTTTAGAGGAAATATTTCCTTTCACGGATTAGTCCTTAGCTTGTTGGATTGGGGGATATCGTGGACAACTAAAAAAGAATATTCTTCGGCTCTCTATTTAAAATATGATTTATAAAAATTCATAAATTATAATTTGAATAAAAATTAATTTGTAATATAATAAAAATTCATGTATAATTATCTTTAAATGAAGTTAATAATAAAAAATTATTAAATAATTTAATATATTTAATTAAATTATTATTTAACAATTTTTAATTATTAATTATTTTTATATAAAAATAATTTCATGAGTTTTTTATATTTTATCTAACTTTTACTTATAGGACATTAAAATCTTTTAAATAATTTACTCCATTAAAGAAGCTGTCCTCCTTCAATTCATATGTCAGGCCCCCAAAATAAATGAGCATTGTCATAGATACCGTTAAATGTCAAAGTGACGTATATTTATATATATTGAAACTCTAAAATGATAGCTATACAAAAAAAAAAAAAAACTATAATTAAAAATACAGTTATTAATTCATAAGTAAACAAAGCACTATAAAACATTAAAACCCGAACACTTTTAGTATTCTAATAATTTAAAAGCGAATGATTTCAACTGAAAACAAAAAGGGTTAGGAAAAAGTAAAAAACACCACGAAAGATCAATGTAATAATAATGAAAATCAATGAAGAGTTGGATTAGGAAGCTGAAGTCATCACAAATTCACAACACACCCCACATGTAGAGTTTGATGATCATATTATTCATACTACCACATCATTCAATGAAGAGTCTCATATATATATATTTAAACTGAATTGATTAAATAACATTCCTGCTGCTACGTCACTCATTCATAATGGCAATATAATGTTGCGTGCATACATAAATGATAAAATTCAATATATCCCTAACTTGCTTGTTGATTAGTATTAATTAGGCGGCTCCAAAAGTCCAAATAAATGTGTAAATGTGTAAAGAACTCCTACCACACTTTCTGGTTTCATTAGTTAGAAGAAAAAGGCAGATCAGAAACCACCACCATTATTATTTGTACGTTGCTACGATGCACGGACACTGACATTGACATGGACACGGGACACGACACGATACGGAACAAATCGACACGCGAATTTTAAAATCTTACATGATACGGGGACACGCATACATATAAAATATAAAGTATTTTTTAGATAAACCGTAATGATATTTTAATAAATAATAATATATACTATATCTAAATTTATTTTAAAAATATATATTAAGAATAAGACCGGATACGTTAACACGTGATGGTATTTAGGTGTGTCCAAGTGTATCTGAAGAAGAATTTTTTTATTTTTATTGAGACACATTTTGGACACAACAGAGACACGCGTGTCGGACGAATATCGGTGAGTATCGTGTCTGAAATGTGTCCGATAAACAGACACAGCAACTCAGCAAAGCGTCCGTGCGTACTTTATAGGAACGTTGCAATTTCTTTGAATAATCCTTCTCCACCCAACTCACTCATACATATCTTTTTCAGTTTTGATCAAATCCCATTAATTTTCTATTCCTACTTGCCAGAGAAAGGCCCAATTTTACTGCACAAAACTCATAATCTAGTAATACATATAACTTACCACTATCAATGCCATAATTGTGTTGTTCAATCTACAGTACAAGTTTAATGAATATTATTGTCCTTTCTTTCAAAGAACATATATGCTCGTATAATAGTGAATATTGTACTATTGTATCCAGTAACACAAGGTCACATTTTAGTTTAGATAAAATTATAAAACATTACTAAGTTTAGACCTTGAAAATTAGGCTCTTAATTTATCTTCACTAATGAAATGTATGTACTATATCAGGCAAAGCCGTATACTTAGTAATTAATTATCAAAATAAATGATCTTTCTAAGCAACATTCCTAGAGTTTCACCACTAGAGGATGACCAAATGCAAAGAAGCACGAAAAAAGTGAAGACTCGCCGAGAGGTGGAACTACACAAGCCTCCCGACTGTATGGATATTATGCCAAGTGATGAAAGTGCCATAAAACCAACACCAAAAGGCTCCTATAAGGATACTCTTTTGACTGGCCCTGGTTTGGGAGGCTATCATGAGGAAGATGAACCAATAGACATAGACGATGATGGTCCTAATCCTGAAGATAAGTGGTACAAAGACAATGAAGAACGAGAGAACGAAGATAAACCTTTTGACCCTTGTCCCACGATCCCAGTGTCAAAGGAGGAGTTTGAAGAATGGTGTAAACCATGGAAAAGTGCACTCATGGTCAAGGTTCTAGGAAAAAGGATGTCTTTTGCATTCATGGAGCAACGATTACATAGAGACTGGGCTAATAAAGGTAAGATTCATGTTATTGATATGAATCGTGATTATTTTTTAGTTCACTTTTCAGATGAGGAGGATTATTCGCATGCACTTATGGAAGGACCTTGGATGATTGCGGGACACTACCTCATTGTGCAAAGATGGAGACCCTTCTTCCTCGCAGGCTCAACGGAAGTTAGAAAAATTGCCGCTTGGATTCGCATTCCGAATCTCCCAATTGAGCTATACAACCAACGGTTTCTTTGGAGGGTAGGCTCGGCCATCGGACATATGCTCAAAATTGATCGTACTACATCCATTCATTCGAGGGGAAAGTTTGCACGTATTTGTGTCGAGATAGACCTTGCTAAGCAATTAGTACCGCGGATCTCCGTGCTTGGGTGCGAACTTCATCTGGAGTATGAAGGCCTTTACCAAATCTGCTTTTCCTGCGGCAAGTATGGTCATAGGGCGGAGCAATGTATGGAGAATCCGGTGGCTAACGGTGATCCTGTGGACGTAGCAGCTGCTGAAGAAAGCTCCACAACGGAAGGGAAGGCTGCAACGGTTGAAAACCAAAATGGAAAGAATGAATTTTCATCCAATCAGCGTGATCCTAGTACCGAAAATATCTCCACTGACTTCGGACCTTGGATGCTAGTTAAAAGATATAGTAAAAAAAAGAAAGTCCCATTAAGGCAAGGAAGATCCTCCGCCGTTCAAGATCATGCCACTATATATAATTCCGAAGAGGATAATTCTCCAAGAAAGAAAGATATGGAATCAGGGTCTCGATTTATTATATTACATGAGGAAAGGCAAGAGAACATGCATGAAATTGTAAATCATGAGGAAAAGGCCCAAGAAGAGCCAAATCAATGTGGGCCTCAAAAGCCACAAGCCCAACTTGTGAATGGTAAAACCCAATCCGTGCAAAAAAAGATCCTAAGACCAGGCGCCGGGAAAAATCCACAAAATCAAAGGAAATCAATCTCCCATCCAAAACTTGGAACCGACCCAAATGGAAAAGGAAATAGAAACAAAATTAAAATTCCTGAAGACTCTAATGTGAACCCTAAAGGATTGGAAGCCTCACCAAGTTCCGTGAAAGGGAAAGGCAAAAAGGTTGAAATCGAAGACATGGAGCTTGTCGTCAGGGAATATATGAAACGTATGGAGAAAGATCAATGGGAAGCCTCCGAAGTGTTGAAGAAGGCTAGTGCTAATTTGGGAAACCATACCATAAGAGACAATCTTCTGTTCAACTCTGGGCACAACCAAATGAGAACGGAGGCGCCAACTGTGGTCGCTGGAACTACTAGCAGCCTAGCAAAACATGCGGACACCACTATGGGTGATGTTATGATGGATGGCAAGAAAGAGGAGTCTACCTCCCGGGACCAAGCTGGTCCAGATCAGAGGGCCTCTGGCCGTAAATGACATTGGTCCTATGTGACCCCTCCTCTACGTTTTAGTTTTAATGATGAACATCATTAGTTGGAATTGCCGCGGTGTTGGCAGTAAAGCCTTCCCCTCCCTCATCAGAGATCTTCGACATGAATATGGGGTGAACTTCATCATCCTTCTTGAAACTCAGATCAGCGGTGATCGAGGGAAGCAGATTAGGGATAAGATGGGCTTTGATAAGTCTTATGTTGTGGAAGCAGTGGGTCGCGCTGGTGGTATCTGGTGCTTGTGGGATTCTTCTAAATGGATAGTTGAAGTGCTGGAACACGATAGGCAATTTGTGCACCTCAAAATATCTGGTAATAATCATAACCCTTGGCTCCTTACAGCTATTTATGGCAATCCTCATAAGGTGTATAGGAGGTCTCTATGGAATTCTCTAAAAGAGTATGCCAATAATGTTATCCTTCCTTGGTGTCTGATGGGCGATTTCAACGCGATGCTACACAACCATGAGAAGCAGGGAGGGGCAATTAATAACGGTCAAAGTGCCTGTAAGGACTTTCAAGACTGTGTCTCCACTTGCGGTTTAGTCGATTTGGGTTTCTCTGGCTGGCCCTTCACCTGGAAGAGAGGGAACCTTGCGGAGAGGTTGGATAGGGGGTTGAGTAATCTGGACTGGCAAATTGCTTTTCCTGAAGCAAGAATAAAGCATCTGCCCATGCTCAAGTCAGATCATTCACCTATATGCCTTCAACTTCTTTCTCCTATGGATCATAATAGAGGTCGACGCCCCTTCCGCTTTCTTGCTTCTTGGCTTACTCACCCTGATTTTGGAAATGTGGTTAATAATTCTTGGAATATTCAGACCTCCTGGACTGAGGGTTTATCGACATTTAAAGACCATATCAGGGATTGGAACAGGTCGGTGTTTGGGAATATTTTCAAACGAAAGCAGAAAATCCTTAGAAGATTACAAGGCATAACCAGCAGTTTGATATACAATTCAAATCCTTTTCTTGATAAGCTACAACAGGACCTATGGCGAGAGTATGAAGATATCCTTATCCAAGAAGAAATTCTTTGGTTCCAGAAGTCTAGGTGCAAGTGGATTGAGTTTGGGGATCGCAATACGAAATTTTTTCATGGCTCAACTATGATCCGAAGACGTAGAAACAAGATTGTGTCTCTCCAGGATGATAATGGAAATTGGGTCACAGACAAGGCAACTCTCGAGGTTATGGCTACTTCCTTCTTCATGGATCTCTATTCTGACAACTCTATAAATGTTCCTTACATTGTAAATAATATGTTTCCCAATCTTAATAGTACTGATTTGCAAAGCTTGAACCAAGAGGTATCTAATGCTGATATTAAAGATGCTATCTTTAGTATTGGAAGCTGGAAAGCCCCAGGAAGAGACGGTCTACAAGCCATTTTCTATCAGAGTCAGTGGAATAGAATTGGGGATGATGTCTGCAACCTGATAAAGAATATCTTCAACCAACCTGACAAGATTGGAGAGGTTAATGAAACTCTTATTACTCTTATCCCTAAAGTAGATCCTGTTACTCACCTTAAACAATTGCGGCCCATCAGCCTATGTAATGTATCCTATAAGGTGGTTACAAAAATCTTGGCAAATCGCCTGAGAAAAATTATGGATAAATTGGTGATGCCTACTCAATGTAGCTTTGTTCCGGGGAGACACAGTTCCGATAACATCATCATCACCCAAGAAGTCATCCACTCTATGCGACAAAAAAAAGGGAAGAAAGGATGGATGGCCATCAAGATTGACTTGGAGAAAGCTTATGACCGGTTAAAATGGAGTTTCATCAGTGACACCCTTATGGATATTGGTCTTCCCCAAATGTTTATAAAGTTAATTCTTAACTGCATCTCAACTGCTAAGATGAGAGTCCTGTGGAATGGTGAAGAGTTGGAAGAGTTCTCCCCCTTAAGAGGCATCAGACAGGGAGATCCTATATCTCCCTACATCTTTGTTCTCTGTATTGAGAGGCTGTCCCAGCTTATTGGTGCAGCGGTGGATCATAAATTCTGGAAGCCTATCAGGCTGAAAAAGGACGGCCCACCTATCTCTCATCTCTGCTTTGCAGATGACCTTATCCTGTTTGCTGAAGCCAGTCTAGATCAAGCCAATGTTATTAACAAGTGCCTTGAGGCATTTTGTGAAAGCTCCGGGCAGAAAGTCAGTAAAGAAAAGACTCGTATTTTCTTTTCCAAGAATGTGGGGCATAATGTCCGAACAGAGATAAGCAACACGTTGCAATTTGCCAGGACTGATGACTTAGGGAAATACCTAGGTGTTCCTATTCTTCACTCTAAAGTCTCAAGAAATACCTTTGAAGATATCATCAACAAACTCAATACCAGGCTCAATTCCTGGAAAGCCTCATCTCTTTCTCTTGCGGGAAGAGTTACCCTGGTGAAATCTGTCTTATCCTCTATGCCTTCTTATACTATGCAATCTGCCTATTTGCCTTCTTCTACTTGTGATATGATTGATCGTAAATGCAGGAATTTTCTTTGGGGAGATACAGAGCAGTCTAAGAAGATACACCTGCTAAATTGGAAGAAAGTTTGTGAACCGAAAAATTCTGGTGGATTGGGTATTAGACATGCAAGCCAAATGAACAAGGCGTTCATGATGAAGGCGGGATGGGGTTTGGTTGAGAAGAAAGACGCACTTTGGGTCAGAATTCTTAGATCAAAATATGGCAGTGGTAACAATGTCATTCCTAGAGTAGAAAGGAAGAGGAGCAACTCGAATCTCTGGAAAGGAATTTGTCAGTTGTGGCCGGAAGTCCAAAGTAACTGCATTTGGAGGATAGGGGATGGGGCCCAAATTCGTTTCTGGGACCACAACTGGGTTCCGGGATTAGGTCGTCTCGATAGAGTTGCAAACCAGGTAAGTAGTAATTTTAATTACTCAAATTCACTGATGGAGTTTCTTGACGTTTCAGGGCATTGGGATACTGGGAAGCTACAAGAACTATTACCGGAGGATGTGGTGAAAAAGATAGTGGCGATTTCTTCTCCCTCTCCATGGAAGGGTACTGACCATTTAGCTTGGGGTCTCACCCCTGATGGGTTGTTCAACACCAAGTCAGCGTACCAGAGCTTGTCTGAAGAGCAACATACTCCGAATACAGTTTTTAGGCAAGTCTGGAATTGGCAAGGTCCGGAGCGAATCAGAACGTTCCTCTGGTTGGTGGCTCATAATGCCATCCTTACTAATTCAGAGAGAAGGCGAAGACACCTGACGAACGATGATTCCTGCCCACGGTGCCATCATCATGATGAAACAGTTATTCATGTGCTACGAGACTGTTCCTACGCACAATGCATTTGGAAATATCTTCTCCCTCCCAATTTTGTGAACTCTTTTTTCAATACGGATCTGAAGGACTGGTTGATGCAGAACCTCACTAGCAAGAATGACTGGCCATGTCTCTTTGGTGTAGCTGCCTCCTCTATATGGCACTTCAGGAACAAGCTCATTTTTAATGGCCAGTCTGTTCCTATGGTCACAGCGGTGAGTCGAATTAAAGCGCGGTCGGAGGAGTTTCTAAAAGTCACGAAAAGCAACATTCTACCCAGGAACCTCCAGGCTGCCGGGAATTGTTACATTGCTTGGTCTCGACCCCCTACAGATTTTGTTAAACTTAATGTTGACGGCTCCCTTTATGCCTATAGAAACAATGCGGCATGTGGTGGAGTGTTTAGAGATGCAGATGGTAGATTTTTGAAAGGTTTCTCATGTAATTTAGGTGGATGCTCTATTATGCATGCTGAATTATGGGCAATCGTCCATGGCCTACAAATTGCGGTAGTTAACGGATACCAGTCCATTGTCGTAGAATCTGATTCAGCTGCGGCTATCAAGTTCATCAATCATGGCTGCTCCCCAACTCATCCCTGTGCCCCCCTCATTCAGGACATTCGTATCATGGCAGCTCGCTTGCAGCACATTATTTGGTTACACTCCCTTCGTGAAGCTAACTCTGTAGCAGACCTTCTAGCCAAAAAAGGGCAAGACATGCCTCTTGGTTTACACCTGTTTGATAGAGCACCATCTGATATTACTTATGCACTTTTTTGTGATTGTTACGGGGCCCTCCGTTTAAGAGGGTCCTGATCTGCTCTTTTATTTTTGCTTTTTTCTTTTCTGTTTTCTTTTGCTGTTGGGGTCCTTCCCCCCTTTGCTCATCAAAAAAAAAAACTATTATTGAAAACCACATATTGAACAGACCCCTAACCTACCCTTATGAATAATAATACTACTAATACTATGAGATTGGAGAGAGAGAATTAAACACTATTACTGTCTCATCTTCCAACCATATGGTGCATTAACTTCTCTCCAGCTGTGCCAAGAACGCGTGGATTAGTGATTAGTGAACCACTAATACTGTATCCTGTCATGTATGAACTAATCAATAATCATACTTATAATAATTAATACAAGTGCAACTAACTGGCTACTAGCAGCTAGCAAGAATCTCTGGTTCAAATTATGTTCTGGGATTAATGGACATACACTAGTGGTATTATTAACATGCATGGCAAGTGTAATACATATATATACCTCTTTATTTTATGAATTCTTTCTTATTTTTAATGATAATATAGAATTAAGAAATTGGTATGAATGATGAGAAAGAGACATGTATGAGGAGGGGGCCAGGGCCCAGGGGGCATTGAACTAACTTGATACACACATACACTAGTTTCATCTGCCTTTATAAATAGGTGATGTAGGAATAAATGCTTCTAGTTGTAGCTCAAACGTGGTGATTGTAAGAGATCCCCAATTGAAACAAAAAACAATTTGGTTCTTTGCAGAAACAAATTAAACCTCTTCAGCTCTCTAACACTTTGGTGTTCCCTTCTTTTTTGTTTTCTTTCCTTCTTCTCTGATACTATCATTATTGTTTGTTTTTGGGATCTTTTCCAGTTTCTGCTCGTTGGCTGCCATAGTTTTTTGGGGCTCTATTGAGCTTTAGGAGAATACAGAAAGAAAAGAAAGATACCATACATACATTTAACAAGGTTTGTAAATATCTTAAACTAGCAGAACCTAGTGCAGTGAAATGGGTAGTACTAGTGCTCCTTTATCAAGCTGGCCATGGGAGAATTTTGGATTATTCAAGGTATATTATATTATATATATATATATTTATGTGATGCATCTGTTATGTATATAGAATAAGTCTAACTACTTGTGTGTTTTCAATTTCATAAATATAGTATGTGTTATATGGTCCATTGGTGGGGAAGGTTGTGTATGAATGGTTGAATGGGGTGGAATTCTACTCCATGATCAGCTGCTGGAGCCTTCACTTGATCATACTATGGATTCTAAGAGGAGGAGTTCATGTTCTGTGGAGTTCTTATAGTCATATGCTTTTTCTCAATCGAAATCGAAGGATCCTTCAACAAGGTGTGGATTTCAAGCAGATTGATCTAGAATGGGACTGGTACATATATATACAATCATTATTGTTGCTACACACTACTACTTAAACATTTATTGATGATAAAAGTTATTAGTGTTTGTGTTTGTGTTTTCCTAATTGTGGAATAGGGACAACTTCTTGATTCTTCAAGCACTAGTTGGGTCCATGGCTTGCTATGTGTTTCCATTTCTTCAAGATCTTCCATTATGGAATATGAAAGGTGTTGTTGCTGCTATGATTCTGCACGTGGGAGTCTCAGAGCCACTTTACTATTGGATGCATAGAAAGTTTCATGAACATCACTTTCTTTTCACTCATTACCATTCACTTCATCATTCTTCTCCTGTTCCGGGGCCATTTACTGGTGAGAAAATTAACTCATTAATAATTATTAAACAAGTGCAAATAAATAATCTTGGAATAATGATGATGATGCAGCTGGAAATGCAACACTATTGGAGCACCTTGTTTTGACGGTGGTGATAGGAATCCCTGTTTTAGGGGCATCCATAATGGGATATGGATCAGCAAGCTTGGTGTATGGTTATGTTTTGACTTTTGACTTTCTGAGGTGCTTGGGTCATTGCAATGTTGAAGTGGTCCCACATGAGACTTTTGAAAGGTTTCCTCTCCTTAGATACTTGATTTTCACACCAACGTAAGTCATTCTTAACACAAGTAACAATTAAATAATAATTTATCCAAGATACAAAAACCAAAGTACATGTAGATATCTCACTGCCATCGCATTGATTTATGTCTGTTGTTTTGGTGATACAAAAGAAATGCATTTACTGCATGCATGGCCAAAACATTAAAGAGATGTGAACATGCATACTAGAATAGGTGTTGCTTTATGGTACAGTTGGAGGTTGGGACTTGGGATTTTAATTTGGGTCAGAATTTAACACAAATTAATTAAGACCTGTGATGAGAAGGAAAGAAAATGATGGATTGGCAATAATCAATAAAGATCAGTAAAGTATGGATAACATGTCAATTTAGGACTTAGGATTTCAACTTAGTTTCTTTTATTTTATCATTTTAATCTTTTTGTTAACATCAAATTATTGTTGTAAATATATATCTTTCTTGCAGGTTTTGGGACATGACTATTAAATTATGTGTTTCCAATGTATTAAATATTTGACATATATATAACACTAAATTACTTTTTCACCTGAAGTTTATTTAGATTTGTGAGACTTACATATAAATATCTATTGTTGTTTTTTCTTCAGTTCCCTTTTCTGTTATTGTTGGATGTTTCAACTACCAGGGCAGTGGCATTAAGAAATGGAGATAAACGTGTGTGCATGTAGTGGTCCAGAAATAAGTCCAATACATATTATTCGAAGCAAAACTTGTTTTTTCCAACCATCATTTACCCCATAGTTATTTATATACATTCATTTAATTTACATGTTCTGATGCAGATACCATAGCCTGCACCACACTGATAAGAACACCAATTTCTGCCTCTTCATGCCCCTCTTTGATGCACTAGGCAATACCCTTCACTCCAATTCATGGCAATTACACAAAAGATTAAGCTCAGGTTCAGGTAATAATATAATAATTAAGTTCTTAATGACTTTCATGCAAATAAACAATTCAGGAGGAGGGGAGTAATACTTTCTCACTTTGACTTCAGTGTTAGATGTTAGATAGCTACTCAATATAAATGCATGCATTATCTAACTATCTTTTTTAAATGCAGGGAACAATTGTAGGGTACCGGATTTTGTTTTCTTGGCCCACATAGTTGATGTGAGTTCTTGTATGCACATTCAGTTCTATCTTCGATCCTTTGCTTCGTTGCCATACAGAACAAGATTCTTCTTGGTCCCAAGTTGGCCATTCGCCTTGTTAGTTTTGCTAGCAATGTGGGTTTGGTCCAAAACCTTTGTAGTTTCCTTCTACTACCACAGAGATCGCTTGCACCAAACATGGGTTGTACCTAGATGTGGCTTCATGGTTAGTGTGTGTGTCCTCATCATCATTTTATTTTGTTGAAAACTAATAATAACTAAATGCATTTTCTTCGTTTTAATAGTATTTCATACCCTATGCTACTGAGGGAATCAATAAGCAGATTGAGGAAGCAATCCTGAGGGCAGATAGGATTGGGGTCAAGGTCATTAGCCTTGCTGCATTGAATAAGGTTTGGCCTACCTAACTAACTTATAAATTAGTTGAAAGGAACGTGCATGATTGATTATAAATAACTGATGTTTAATAACTTGTATGGGCATAGTTGTTGAGGGTCTTAACTCTTAATGCTCTTCTTGTTGTGTGGTAGATATCACATAAATAAAATTAAATTGCCTCATAGGTTTTTCACTTTTTTGCAACATAAATAAATTAGAAATGCCAGGCATCAACTGCTATATGTAATTGATTAATTATTAATTATAACACAGAATGAATCACTAAATGGCGGTGGAAAGCTTTTCGTGGATAAGCATCGAAAGCTAAGAGTTCGAGTTGTTCATGGAAACACATTAACTGCTGCTGTGATCCTCCACGAAATTCCACAGCATGTGGATGAGGTGTTCCTCACTGGAGCCACTTCCAAGCTTGGAAGAGCAATCGCACTCTACCTTTGCCGAAAGAAAGTCAGAGTTCTCGTAAGTAGAATAATAATATTCTTGTACTTAAGATTCCATGAATGAAAGAAACTTTGATTTGACTCTATACGTTTGTGTGCAGATGTTGACTCTGTCAACGGATAGATTTCACAAGATTCAAAGGGAAGCACCTCTTGAATATCAAAGTTACCTTGTCCAAGTCACAAAATACCAAGCGGCACAACACTGCAAGGTAATTAATTCATTCTTCTCTCTCTTAATTTGATTATGAAGAATGTTAGGAGCTAGTAATTTTGGTTTTTTATAATCATCTATTGATTATTAATAGTATTTTTAATAGTATGAAATTACATCTAATGATAAAAAATCACTCACTTTTATTTTAATAGTTAAGTGCTGACAAAAAAATACAAAAATTGCTGGTCTTCTAGAATTTTCCTTTGATTATAGAATCTTGAACAATGCAATTTGCAATGACAGACGTGGATTGTTGGCAAGTGGATAACGCCAAGAGAGCAAAGCTGGGCGCCACGTGGCACCCACTTTCATCAATTTGTGGTGCCACCAATCTTGTCGTTTAGAAGAGATTGCACTTACGGTGATCTTGCAGCTATGAGATTACCACAAGACGTGCAAGGCCTAGGCTCCTGTGAGGTACTTACTACTAACATTATTATTATTATTATAATTAATCTTAATTAATGTATAATTTGTTTGTGATGAATGGATGATTTGTTACATGCAGTACACCATGGAAAGGGGAGTAGTGCACGCATGCCATGCAGGAGGAGTGGTGCATAGTCTTGAAGGATGGACTCATCATGAGGTTGGCGCCATTGATGTTCACAGAATCGATCTTGTGTGGGAAGCTGCCCTCAAACATGGACTACGCCCAGTATCATCACTCTAATCATCCATCTCATTTCTTTCTTATTTATCACGTCTTACACCTAAGAGTGGCCATTTAAATGTGATTAATTAAGTCCATTCAAGTAGGACCCCTCTTAATGTATCTTTCTTACGTCATAGCTTACTTTAATATTCCAAACATATTTAAACAATGTTAGACACATATTAACTTTCTCTCAAAGTTTAATTATCAAAATTACGTGCTATAATAATCTTTCTTCTTACATAATATATCTCTGTCTCCTACAGTCCTACTCTATAATTGTATTTTCCGAAATTTTCATTCGAAGTGCGACTACATATCTTTTAAAAATTGTCCATCATTTAGTCTTTAAAAAAAACCTAAAAAATAAGTAACTTTTAATAAAAAATAAATAACTTTCTATAAAAGTGAATATTTAAATTAATTAAATAATATTATTTAAATCAAAAGACCGGCTAAAAATTAAAAATTTAAAAGACAAGTAGTATTTTTCTTTTATGCGGTAGCTATTGTTTTGGTTGATGATGGATATATAGCAGGGAGAAAACAAAATAATTACATTTTTATTTAACAAATATAGTAAGATTCGCAATTTTTGGTCAATGGGTTATAGGTCAAATGATATAGTCTTCTCATATTCACCTAAGAGGTTGCGGATTCGCGTCTCTCTATCCTCGCTAAAAAAATTCGAAATTTTTGTTTTCTTGTTGATAATGGGCCAGGGTCCACAAGCAGAGCCGACCCAACAACAAACACTAAAAAAAAGAAGCGAAATGGGCTTCAGGCCCAGGCCCAATTAACTGGACCAAAACCCTGAATAGAATGAGGTTGCGGCAATTTCTAGAAAGATGACACGTAACAGTAGCGGTTACTGGAAGCCAAACACGTGTGGCGTTGTGAAACTTTGTAAACCGCCATGAACGTAACAAATCGATGATGATTGTTGTTTGGGTTTCTCTGTTTCTAGTTTCGAACGATGCAAAGAAGAATAGTGGAAAAGAGCGGGCAGGTGATGAGGCTGAGGGTTAGAAAGAAGAGGAAAAGTGGGAGCGGAAGAAAAGCGGCGGTTCTGAAGAAGTTAGCGACATACCTGCAGTGCGATACTTTCATGTACGCTCCCCTCGTATCAGATTTTCCCGACCCTGCTCTTCCTCTCTTTCCTTCCCCTGCTAAAGGTTCCTTCTCCATCTCCTTTTATCTTCTCTCATCTTCTCCTGCATCTTTTTATGACGTATTTATTTGATTCAGTGGTTGAACTCAAAAAACCTAGAAAAGAGAAGCAGCGTTTTGTAGATCAACTTGTAGAATACCTCAAATCCGATGTCTATATGTATGCTCCCCTCCTTCGTTCATCTTCAGGTTCAGGTATAAGTGCACGTGCATGCATGATTTGGTGACGGTTGTAGCAGGATCAAGTAATGATTGCATATTGTCCTCATTGCAGGAACTTCACAGCAGTCACCAACAAAGTTCACAAGCGGAAATGTGAATCCTCAAACAGACCTCTCTCAACAGCATCATGCTTCGGTGCAAAATGAAACTATAAAGCACACTTTGTATCAAATGCGTCGCTCCGTTTCTGCCTCAAGTAACCTTCCTTTACTGCATAAAATGCTTACTTTATCACCTTAAATCAATCAAGTAGTACTAGTCATTGTATTGTCAGTCAATAATTGATGAAAGGTAAAAACTCAGGGTAAGTTGACTTCACGTGAAATTGATACCTGAGGGCGTGGGATGAAAATTTAGTGAAATCAGTTGTATCAACTTTACGTGAAGTCACCTGCACGTGAGTTTTCACCTTGATGAAAATGATATACAATTCAAAGCGGGATACCATGTGTATTTATAACATTGCACGAGGAGTTGTGAATATATATGAGTCAAAATTGGTTTTGGAACTCTTGTTTATAACTCTGCTTATGTTTATGCTGCAGGAAATGTATCTGTCAAGTCGCAGCTGAGAACTCATAGTTGATTGAAACTGTTGGACATATAAACACCTATATCTATATTATATGGACAGTTCTTTTAGGTGTACATACATGTAATGAATGTAATCTAGAATTTTACTAGTAACCGTTCTTCTTTTTTATGGAAAAAAGATAATGCCATTGTTTGTATTGTAACTTCATTTTATCAACTTTTCATGTAATGTTGGACTTGTTTCAGACTTGGAGTGGAGTTTTAACTTTTAACTACTTATCTGGTAATTGTAAGCATATGAAGATCGCTTGTTTCTTTTAAACTTATCTTTGGCAACCACGAAATTCTACTGTTCTAGATTACGTTTTTACGAACTTGACATGACCAATGAAAGTTGGATTTGCCTTTTTTCTTATATGCATAATCGGACAAATTTGCAACATGACTCTCTTTCAATATTTAATTTGCATGTGACAATCATAGCTGCTAAAAGATATAAAGCATTTAATTAGGCAACACACCCAGAGAGGTTGTTATCACCAGCTTAGCTGGTATCTAATAATTAGTCCTGATTTCTTTCCACATTTCCTGTGTCTGAATCAATGAAAATGATCAAATTGAGTTGTAGCTTCTAAGTTGAGTAAATAGTGTTGTGATTGTTATTGATATGTCAAAGACTTAACTATTTGAAGATGCTTTATTTACTCTCTGAATTAGGATAAAGTTGATTAGTTTACTGCATTGTGAATTGGTTTTTATTTACTTAAAACTTGGTTGGATTTAAGCATTGAGCATATATGATCTGTGATCATGTATGTAGCACTTTTAGGAGGCAAGTGGTGAAGCTGTCCGTAATATTTGCTATTTTTACGTTTATTGCTGTTGAGATATTTCTGCATAACGTGGGAATCCTCTGTTGTGTCACTCTCATGACAATTATCAATGATATGACAGAGCATTTGCAAAATCCCAAGTAATTAGAAGGCTAATTTGGGGTATAATCATTTCTTGGATTTTCCCAAATCAAAATTTTGAATTCTGATATGGAAATGGAAGTAGTAGTGTTTTCTTTCTGGCCTACTACTCAATGATGTATCCTTGTCCTTCACCTTAGTTGTTAAAACCATTAAATCCTAGCCCCCAGTTTTGACCTAGGAAGTAGTACAGGATAATATATATATACAGCAAGTACTATACCAAGCCGTTTCTTATGGACATTAGTGATTAAATTGGTTAGAGTTACGAAATTGATTGATTGCATATTAGAATAATGATATCTATAAACAATTCCGGTAAGGACTAGATGGAGTTGCATTTGTAGTTGAGGTGAATGAATGTACCAAAAAGAGGCAAACATGATAAATGCAATATGCAATAAAGAAAATTGATTCCAAATTAAGTAGGATTGGTCCTAACTACTCCTAACCTTTTCCTTTTTGTGCTTTGTAGTATTGATGTTAATAAGAATGAAGACGAACATGACCCGGTTCAAAGTCCTTTAATTGATGCCCAATTGACAAAGTTACAGTAAATGATAACAACTTTAATTTGTTATAAGTACAACCCCCGAGGATCTCGTAGTGGCAACGTTATACCATATCTACTGGTCTGCCACTCTCCATTGCTAATATTATTCTCCTCTTCACTTACAATGCATGCATGGTTTAATACGAGGATTTGTTATAATTAATTGGCTAATAACAAGGAAGAAAAGCAATTTTGCATTTGAGTTTGTGAATGCTGGGACCTGAAAGGCAGAAAATCCGGATCGGAGAGCACATGCATGTAATGAAAAAGACTAGTCTTAGGAAAGTCCATATGTATGATTATAATATAGGAAACATTTCAGGTGCACCGAGAGTACCGGTACTCCAATTGTTTTAACCGTTGATCTGAATTATAAAAAATATATATAATATATATTAATTAAAATCAACGGTTAAAACAATTGGTGCACCGGTACTCCCCGGTGCACTTGAAATGTTTCCTATAATATAATATATGTATAAGATTTATAAGAAGTAGTAGTACTTAGTAAATTAGAGATAAGTTGCGGTAGAAATAAGACACCTGACACCTAAGAAAGGCCCCTACATACCTATGCACGTGTATCCCCTTAAATGCATATCTCATTTCCCCATCTCAACAACAAATCAATCCCATTGCTTATCTATAATTGAAATTAAAATTTGTGTATGTATGATATAAACATTATTATTTTCATCAATAATAGTAGTGGAGTATGCACAAGAGGCTATCTATCTTTATCTGGGCTAGGCTGGCGTATTGGTTAGTTTCAGATACTCACCGTGTTTTGAAAATGACCTTTCCCTTGATAAGATTGGTACTTGTTCGATGCTGACACCATATAATAAGCATACCACATTCAACCCATTCATCATAACTCTTACTTTTTTTTTCTTTTTCTTTTTCTTTTTTCTTCTACACAAACTACCTAGCTACTACATATAATGTGTGGTCACAAAATAATTATGTTTATATTATCGGACGACCAATATTATTGGACGATTAGACCTCGACAAAGACCAAATGGGACTAAATTAATTAAAGACAAATAATAAAAGGATCAAACAATGCTAGGAATCAAGAGGGTTATCAGCCAAAAACCAGCTAAATGTCTTTGGGTGAATCTAAAATCTCTATGTGGATGGTGCTTATGTTAGACATTAGGATGTTTTTTCTACTAAATATTAGAATGTTTCTTTTTATACTAAATGGATGTTCTTTTATATATTTTATAAATTTTTTTATATACTAAGAATCGAGATTGTTGGAAGTTCCATGATCCCCACCCCTATTTCTCCAACGCATCATTCAAAATTTTAATTTGGAGTGAGAAGCAATTAATATCAAATATTATAAATTAAAAACAAATAAAATTAATTAAATATAATTATAAATTAATTAAGTTGTTTATTTTTTGGCTGATCACTTCTTGATTCTATATTCTTTTCCTAAAAGGATATATGCTTAATTTGGATTATTTCATTAAACAGTTATGATGAGTTGGCTACTATGGCTAGTGTGTTAAGCTGCTTTGTCTTTATTAACTGATTCAAATCATATAGTTTCCAAAACCTATGTTTAGTTGGAGTAAAAATGACATAAAAATAAATTTTATGGTATCTATGTCATGCTTTTTAACCTTGAATTCAATCACTAACAAAGAGTACATGAATATCTGGAATAAAAATTTCCACATGCACAGAAAATAATGCATATAAATATAATATATTTTAGTAATTATTCTAATACTAAAAAAAAAAGATATACTTAGAGAACAATGCATATAACATTCCGAAATTCAAAAACATGTTGCCCTTGCTAGCATAAGCTTCTATTTAATTCGTGCATACAAATTCAACCCCGTCATATTAGATTAATGTTCTACCAACTAAGGTCAGTAGTGTATTTGTTTTGCTTGCTTTTTAGGGTTTGGTTAAGAAAGTGAAAATAGTAAAGAAGATTTTATGAATTGAACTTATAGCCATAGGTAAAATAACTATGATCATATATAGACATTAATATATATACTATGAGACACCATTTTTACATGCCAAACAGACTTTATTTAATACCACGCGAATGAAAATGTGTAGGGTTTGTTGGTTTGATTTAACCTCAAATTTTGTAGGCGACGCACGAGCACAGCTGTGAAAAGGACACATACATAGATACATATAACATACATATACATAAATACACGTAATTTTCCAATTTGACCAAACATACTTCGCATTTCATTTCATGGACTTACTCTTTTTTTCTTGCAAATTGTACTAAATAATAATGTCATATTTGGCTCACCTTTCCAGCCTCTACTCCAACCAAACATATGTAACTTAGCTAATGGTAAAAAATAAATAAACAAATAATGAAATAAAATTTTAAAAAAATAACAATTAGGTCTCTCAAAAATTTGACTTCAAATTAATTATTCTCTAAAAAAATATCAATTAGATCTTTTACAATAACAAATAATAAATATGTTATGTCCTTATATCAATTCATCCTATAAAATTTAAAGATGGTGTTTATATATATTGTTAACTATAATAACGTACTTATTTATAGAAGATCATCACGAAAATAATATGTTTTAATGCGAAATTTCATCTATTTCATTAAAATTTGTGGTAAATTAAGAACAATTGATTAATTGTATAAAAATTTAAATAATAATAAATACTTCAATGCCAAAAACAATATCATTATATTTTATTTTATTAGTAACAATAGAACACGTCATTATAAATAACAAATCACATAGATAATTTTATTTTATTTTATTTAAAAGAACATAATATATTCATCGTTTATTATCCTTAAGGACCTAATTGATATATTTTTTTTCATGAATTAATTAGTTCCGTATTGAAATATTTGAGGATGTGATCATCACTTTCCTCTAAAATAAATTAACTAATATATCCATACAGGAACATGAGTATGTATCCACCACAAATTAAGTTAAATAATTGATACCATATCATCAGCACTGTCATTATTTTTCTTACAAGACCAACTAGTATTTTGCCTATATAAACCTTTATTTGAATGATATATTATATATTTATATATATATCATATCCTCCAACCTCAGTATACATTTCTTTCTTTCTTTCTTTCTTTCTTTCTTTCTTTCTTTGCTGGGATTAAAATAATGGGGATGAATAATAGGCGTAGAGGAGGGGGAAGAAAGAAAAGGGCCAAGTTGTGTTTGGCAAAGAATGCCAATGGTGGTGGCAACAAAACTACTCCTTCTTGCTTAGAGAAGAAGCTTGGGGAGCTTCAAAGGTCAATTCCAGGGAGCAGTGGAATGGAGGACATGCACACTTTGTTCAAAAGCATTGAAAACTACATACTTGCACTTGAAGCTAAAGTCACCGTCCTAAGGTGCTTGTCGAATTTCTATGGAGTTTAGAAATTACACACATATATTTATATATTATGTACTCCTCATTCCTCCTCAACCAACCACAAATCTTTAATTAAGTTTGGGGTTTGGAAGAAATAATATATATCATTGTATTGTATTGTATTTCTTTCATTTAAAGTCCTCTAATAAAATTACACCAAAAAAAAGTGTTGTAATCAAAAGGGAAGATCATGTCACTTTTTTCTTATCGCTTATTCTTGTTACATTTATTTTTATGATATGTTTTATTATGAGAGAGAGAGAGAGGGAGAGAGACTTTATTTCAGATGCTACTAAGAGTCTAAGACCATGAGTAAGAGTTTCTGTGGAAGATCGAGTGCTAACACGGAAGGTGGAAACTCACATGCAGTCGACTTTACGTGAAGTTGATACCTGAGAGCCGTTAGATGATTTGACTGATTTGACTAAATTTTCATCTAACGGCTCTCAAGTATCAACTTCACGTGAAGTCGACTTCACTTGAGTTTTCACCAACACGGAAATAGTGATGATATGTATGAAATAATCACATGGTTAATCTAAGTAGAGGTAGGTAAATGATTTCTTGAAAGTGTAATTAGGCCGCCCTTTGTTCTCTTGATTGCCCTTTAAAGTTCAAACTGCTCAAATTTTGTTCATAGTGTAAAAAGAATAAGGAAAAAAGGAAATAATTTACATAGAGAAAAATGTGACAGTAAAAAAAGAGGTTATATATTATAATGTTAAATAAAAACCCTGAGTGAGAAGATGACAAAAAAATCAGTTCATGCAGTTTCTCTTTCCTGAATTAATGAGTTTATTTGTCGATCATGCTAGAGTGATAGTAAACCTTGTCTTGTGTGTACAGTGTTCTGCATCGTCCTCTATGATGAGATGGGGGCTGAACTGTGTTTTTCTTTTAGGGCCTAATCTAAATTAAGGATTTTGACTTTCTAACAAACTCGTGCAATTAAAGGTGTAATTAAGAGTGTGATGGGCCCTTCCAATTGGGCTACCCTAGCTAGGCACTAGGCAGAGCAGTTAGAGTGTTATGTTCTTAATTCAACCCACATTCATTTTTAATACCATAGATCCATTATATGAAATTATACTTAAATAACACTTGTTTTAGGCTAATTAGTTTTCATGTGTAGTTGGCTCTATAATCTTAAATTGGTTTCATTATTGTATCAATGCTATGTAATTAGACATGATAAATGTTAGAGGTGAGTACGGGTTGGTTTGGTTTAGGTTTATGGTAAAATTAGAATCAAATCGATTAAGAACGGATTAGTTCAGTTCGAGTAATTGGGTATCCGATAATTTTGAAATTCATAAAAAAAATCAAATTTTTATCTTAAAAATTCAACAAGTACAATAAACACGTAACATCAATAGAAATAATCCAAACATGTTAAACACCAAATACATTAAAAACTAAACTCATTAAAATTCAAACATATTAATAATGAATAATCATTGTCTAATGGAAAAGTCATATATATATTTTTTATTTAATTAATATATGATCGGGTTCGCGGGTTGGTTCGGGTTCCACACCCCAAAATCGATACCCGAACCAATCACTAACAAAAGTTATCGATTTGGTTCGGATTGAACCCGATTACCCGTTGATTTCAGAACCAATTTAATTAGTTCGGTTCGAATTCGGACAGGTAATCGAGTATCCACTATCCGTGCTCACCCCTAATAAATGTGTTAAGTTTCACTTTATTTTAAGATATGGTTAGAATAATTTTTATATTATATTCATCCCTTATTATAATTTCAAATTTGACTCTCATCAGTAGCAAATGAAAGACAAATCTTATATGCATGAACTTTGAAAAAAGACATGCCGTTAGCAAGTTCTGGCATGCTATCTAATGTGTATAGAATAATATATAAGTATAGATATTGATGCTCTGTTTAATTATGTCTAATGATAGCGTTAATTAAACAAATGTGTGTGATTACATCTTTTGCTTAGAGCAATTGGCTTTAGATGATGGTGTATGGGAAGCAACCAAACCCTTGATTCAAGGCAATCATGAAATTGACAAATTAAAAGGCACTGCAATGATGCTGTTAATAAAAATGAAAACGCTTTAATTGAGTTTTTCTCTGTAAAGTACTACGTTTAATAAACAAAGTAACAAACTCATCTGTGTTGTTTGGCCATTCTACAATGCACATAGCCCTGCCAGATCAGCAACATATTATATATGCCATTTGTCAAATAGTCATGAACTATATACATATATATAATATATATTTTAAGATGATTTCACCTAGCATTACTCTATAAGAAAAAAAAAAAAAACGGGAGTAGGAATAAGAAGGTATGTGGTTATTTATGTTAGGCTGCTTTCGGAGAGGAGATTAAGAGTGAGAGACATAAATTCAAAGCAGAGACGAACACACATACAAGAGGTTGGATGTCCCACTAAAGTTTGTAATTCTGATCCTTTGCTAATATATGGGTATAAATAATAGATGCTTCCATTGTTATAATTATTTGTCCCTATTGTTAAAAGTATTTTAAATTTGTTTCCATATTAAATTTTAAAATATTATTGTAAAGATAAATTATAGTAGTTTATTTTGTCATTTAACTATTTATTTTTAACAAAAAATACAATGATCATTTTTTAGTGTCTCAAATATAAAAATACAATGATCTCATCTTGTTTATTTTTTTTGTCTAAGAAACGTTAATATAAAAAAAAAATGAAAATTACCAATGAGTTATATCTTAAATAGTATAGTCTTTTCATACTCACTTAGAGATTGTCGGTTCGAGTCTCCTTATCTTTGATTAAAAAAATAAAAGTTGAATATACTATTTTCAAATTCAAATGAGATACGAAAAATTCAATGGTGTGAAAAATTATTTTTAATATTATACTAAAGAGAGTAAATACAATATATTATTGTTGGCCTTGTATATAAATAGTATTAAAATTAGTTAATATTTTCATCACGTAGAAAGGTGGAGAAAATAATTATAAATTTATTTTTAATCATATTGTATTAGTTACAATTTTCATATATTAAATGACATGTTTCAAATTAAAATATGTAACTATCCTAGATTTTATATTTTATATATACATATGTGTGTATATGCATGTTGTTTTTGCCCCTGTTAATTAAAACTTGGATCCATTAATGATTAAATAAAAATTAGACTAAATTAAATTTTTATATTATATTTAGTATAAAGTATATAGAATTAAATTATATCTTAGTATCATATTTGATTTAAGATAAATATAAAAATAAAAAAGTATATTTATTAAAATATTTTTAGTTATTAACAAAAATATTATTAAAGTTTTATTTTCTATTTTTAGAAATTTCAATCTCTTGTGTCCCTACCAATGAGTAATAGCTCAAATGGCATAGTCTCCCCATATTCAATTAAGAGGTTGCGGGTTCGAGTCTCATATCTTTGGTAAAAAAAAAAAAAAAATCTCTTGTGTCCCTAATTTTTAAAAATATTAAAAGAACTAAAATTTTATATTTCAAAATAAAATTTTAGTTTCAATCTCTAATCTCTAAATACAATACTAAATCTCAATTCTTTAGTCTCATATATCTTATTTTAGGAGTGAAAAAAGGCCAGAAATTTACACACTGATTTGGACTGACTTGGCCTAACAAAAAAAAAATCAAAACTTAAATTTTTTTAATAGGCCAAATTCAAGCTTATGAAATATCCTATTTGACCTGTCAGACCAACTTTAGTCTATTAAAGTATTAAGATATATAAGTACATAATTTTATTATAATTTTATATTGAAAAATATAACGGTGAGAGTTTAAATTTATATTATTTATTTTATTTAAAAAAATGTATATTATTCATTAAACTATTGGTTTCTTTAATTATATATATTTAAAAATATATTTAATATTGTTTATTTTAATTGCTTGATTATTTATTTATTTATTTTTTTAAATCATTAGATTTTTTAATAGACTTTATTAGATCAATCTAAATTTGTCAACAACATATCAGACATAGTATTCAATAAAAAAAAGTATAGGGTACTAACATATTATCTGTCAATTTATTACCAACAATAGTTAATTATTATATTTTAAACACATATATAAAGAGACACATCTAAAAAATATATCTATAAAGACACTTCTATTAAACACCGCCATAAAAAAGACATTTTTATTAGACACATCCATAAAGACACTTCCATTAAACACAGTTATAAATAAGAGTTGGCAGAAGTTGACAGAAATATTGTTGATAATGTAGCGGGATTGATTCAATAATAAATTACAAATGAAGCCGAGACTAACAAATTTTATTATTGTAAATCTAACCTCTTAAGAATGAAGCTTGGTCCAACCTAACCTGTGTTCACCCGAAACTACCTTATTAGAGATGGAGAGATGGAATTGAAGGAGAAAGAGAAGAGAGATGAGCATGATTGAAGGGTTGCGGTGGTGTAAACCTTTGTTAGGACATAAGTGGGTCCCTTCCATGTGTGCACATGCCTCTGTTCCAAACCCCGAGCGTGCGTCCACCAATCACCGCCGTTTTATTTCTTTTCCTTTCTCTCTCTTACCAATTCTTTTTAACTACTATTCACCTTAATTATTTAGTGATGGACTTATTTAATATTAATAATACTCTGGTTAGGGAAATTCTACACTACACAACACATGAGTAGTTGACCATTTTGTAATGAAGCAAGAGTGTTGTGTGTGGCTGCCGCCTTGCGGCTTGACAATACATTGACAAGTAGTTTGACTAGAATGTCATCAAAATCAAACACTTGTATTTTTGTAGTAATTTTGAGACTAAAATGTTGGTGTAAGCTAAGTGTGGAGTGTAATGCAAGTTTTTCAATGGATAACCGAAGATTACGGAGGATGGGTTGGTGGACCAAGTAGTCATCATATAAAACCTCCCTCTCTCTTACTCACTCTTACTTTTTCTCTTCCCCGTAAACATAAACATGCCTCATCACTCCATTATTTGGCTAATTAATTATTTTCATGCAAACTAAACAAATTTATTAGCTCTCCCATTTTTAAATATACAAACATGTCTCGTGTATGAGTTTGTATCCTTTAAAATAAAAATAGTTGTGATGAGTCACTTTATAGCTCAGTTTTTATTATACATTATAAGTCATAATTCGATTTTATTTGTTTTTATTATTCTAAATTTGTAACGAACGATTTTAATAATTATTATTCTGACTTAATGACAAATGGTCATAACATTAACTATATACCTATAAAAGCATTAATTCTTATATCTCAAAAGAGACTATATGATAAATTTTATTTCATGTTTAATATTCTATAATTATAGAATTCTTATACCTGTTAAATATTTACTGACTTGAGTGTTGGTATGTCTTTTGCAGGTTACCCATCTACTGTATTCTTTAACGTCTAAGTTCTCACTCCATTAGAAAAAAAAGTCTATTACAATAATATAAGAGATTAGCTATATCTCAAAAGTTCATTCACACAAACACAGTTAGTAAAATAATAAAATAAATAGTTAATTACTATTAATTTTATATAACTTTTATAAAATATGTATTTCACTATCTTAATTTAAGAGTTAACTTTTTATTTTATGATTTTATCAATTTTTCAACTTTAAAAAATTTAAGAGTAATATAAACATTATCATCTTATCATTAATTAAAAGATATTGATACCTATTTATATACACATCATCATCTTAATTCTTACATTACCTCACTTTTTTCCACTTTTAATTGATGAACACATTTCATTCTATTTTGTTTTCTTCAAGATTTATGGTCTAGTTTTGCTATCTCTCTTAATGCATGTATGTCAAAATATGTGCTTCTCTCTCAAAATAATTTAGTTTTAATATATTATTAATATAAGAATCATTTATATGTGTGTCTAATTATATATTTGTAATTGATTAACAAGTTTTTTTTTACAATATCAATAATTAGATAATTGTATAAGAAACTTTACTAAATGTATCAAAAATTTTCGAAATAGTAGTAATTTACACTATTGGGTTTATAAAGTTGAACCTGCCTTCTTTTGAAAGATTAAAGAGGTATATTACATACTTTTTATAAAGGCTACTCCATCATTTGAAAGAATAGATAAATTACTAAAATATAATATTCAAAAGTTTATATTGCTAATAAAAATAATAAATAAAATTTTAAAATATTTAAAAATATAACAAAAATATTTAAATATTAAATATATATTTTAAGAAAACTTTTAAAAACTAAATTTTAATATAACTTTTTCAAGCATTATAAAAAAATTAGATTTTTATTTTTTAAAATTTAGTAATTTTATATTAAGTGAATTGTTTTATTTTTTATTGTTTTATGCAAGTCCTTATTTTGCTTTCCCAACCTTGGGCAACTATATATACTCATTTGTAGCCTTGAAAGATATATCATTATTGCTACTGACGTAATCGGGAATAACCTTTTAATAAAGCATTGATAATGTGTCGTCGTGCTTCATTACACACATGTTAGATATTCAAAATATATTATTTATATATTAAAATTAATTATTAAAATTAGTTATTATATTTTTATATCTAAATATATATAATTTAATTTATTTTTAATATATTATATTTTAATGTATGTTTTAGGGCAATTCACTTAAATAAATCATTTAAAGAAAAATATTACTTAAATACAACTTTTAAAAAACCTAGATCGAAATGTAACTTTTCATATTATTTATAAAACTGTTATTGGTAGCAGCGGTTTACAGGAGTACGTAAACTGCTATTGGCAGCCGCGATTTATGTGGAAGTGACAATGAACAAAAACCGCTATAAGCAGCAGCGGTTTCTGTGGAAACTGATTTGGGCATAAACCGCTACAGGCAGTAGCGATTTATGTGTTGTAATGCGTGAATGTAAACTGCTGAAAACAGTAGTGCTTTAGTTAAATGTGTGTATAAAAATCGTGGAAGCCAGCCGCAGATTCCTCATTTGGTGTGGATTTGAGATTTTGGTTGGAAAGAGAAAATTCTAGAGAGAGAGAGAGGAGCACTTTGAGAGGGATTCAGGTTTATTTTCTCAGCGCTGACCTTCAGTTGGACAGCATGGCAGACGAATAGATCTTGTACCGACTAAACGGCGTTGTCCATATTGCCGGTGTCATTGTCGATGAGGTTAGCTTTGTTTTATTTTTCTGAATATTATAATTTGTTAAATAGAATATAGTATGTAGGATATAGGAGCTATAATTTATAATTTAACCTTTATAGTTGAGTATTAGACTTTGGAATTTAGGATGTAGAATATAGTAGGGGTGTACATACAAAAACCAAAATATCGTTAATCAGTTAAAAAATCATAACCACGTTTTGGTTAACTAACTCAACAAAATAAATTTAAAACCGTATCCATGTTTTTCAAAATTGGTTAACGAAAATCAAATTAAAAAAAAATCGGTTTTTTACTGGTTAAACAAAATCAAAACCAAATTTTAAAAAAATCTTAATTTCAAATTTTTATTTTAAATGTTCGTAAAAAAAATTTAAGAAATCGGTTTTTTGGTTCAAAAATCGGTTTTGACTAAAACGGGTTTATTTAAATTTTATAGCCGATTGATAAGTAATTTTATCGTATAAAACCAATCTAATTAATTAGGATTTATAGTTTAGGGTGTTAGATTTAATGCGGATGTTATTCAGTGTTTATGCATGTATGAAGTAGAATAAATTTAAATTATTTAGTATTAATACGTTTAGGGTTCTTTTTAATTATTTAATAAGTAAAAAAAATTTAACAAATTGATTTCTCAATTGAATAACAATTTAATTGTTTAATTGTTTCATTGTTTAGTAATGGTATTATTTATTTATTTGGTGTAATTATTTAGGATTTTCCGAGTATCAAGTAGAATTTAATTGCTTTGTGTATATCTTTCCTGCATGGTGCAGCCAAGTAGGTGTATCTACAGCGTGAGGCGGCAACAAAATATGCCTATGCATGAATAGATTATACCTTATTTAGAAAGGGTTGGTTTGTACCACTTGGCTAAGCTAAACAGTCGTTGGTTCAGGTTGGATGAGCCTATGGTCAATGCGTTCATTGAGAGGTAGCATCTTGAGACACACACTTTTCATATGCCTTTTGGAGAGTACACGGTGACGCTGCAAGATGTGGCGTTTCAGCTTGGGTTACCTGTTAATGGGAAGGTCGTTAGTGGGGGCCTGGCAGAGTTTGAAAAATTCATGGAGGGTGGCCGACCATCTTGAGAATGGTTTCAGGAGTTATTCGGTGAGCTTCCACCGCCGAATAAGGTCAAGCAGATGATAATCTACTTCACATGGTTCCATGAGAGGTTTATGGTGTTACCAGCAGATGCGATGGAGGATACTGTTCGCATATACGCATGTGCCTATATCATGATGTTGTTATCCACTCAGTTAATTGGGGACAAGAGGGCGAACCGGATTCATATTCGGTGGTTGTCCTTTGTGGCGAATCTTAATGACATGGGCAGTTATAGCTGGGGGTCTGCTGCGTTGGCATGATTGTATCGATGCATGTGTCGGGTGGCGAATAGAAATGTCACCAACTTGGCGGGTCGTCTCTAGTTGCTACAGAGTTGGATATTCTGGCGGTTTTCCTCTTTAAGGCTACCTAGATTTGAGAATTTTTTATTTCCGTTGGCATTTAGGTATTCTTTGTTTGTTTGAAGTTTATAAAATATTATATGTCATGTTATACCTTCATAATATCCCTTACATTCTGTTCTAACGTTCGAGATGTTGAATTTTCAAATTGTATGGGAGCCTTACTCCGCCCTCCGTCGACGTACTTGCTGTAGTTCATCCTGAGATACTTACGGAGGAGAATTGTTGGTTATGGCGAGTGGTTACCAGCTTGATATATTTTGCCGTCATTAAGTGGCTTCAAGTTGATAGGGTGGTCCCCCAGCTTAGTGGTGTGCAGCACCTTCTCGAGGGGGCTTTTAAACATAGGTTGCCTCAGTTGCTTCTTGCAACACCTTAATCGTAACCGACGCTTTGGTTCTGACCAACGGAAAGATCCTCGCACATATGACATGATAATCAGTTGTCTGCGGTCACTCGATATCGATGTGGCAAACACGTGTGCAGTCTGTTGTACCTCCTAACTTCCCAAATGCTCTTCCTTTGTCGCAACGTGATACGAATCATCCACGTGCACCCTTTTTCAAACACTTTGAATCTCCCGTGGTATTTGATATGGTCCGACTCCATCACCCTGTACTCAACTCCACGCCAGATGCTGTAATCCACGCCCAGCACAGCTTCCTCCTTACTCTGGAAAGATTGGTCAATCTAAAATTTTGTTAGAGCGGTTGCATCATGCAGACCCTAATCCGCAAAGGTTGCATTGACGTCCGACTGTTAGCATATGGCTTCCAAGTTCAAGGTTGACAAGTGTGGAGGATATTGTTGTGAGTCGGAACCCGATGCTCCATGGGGTATATGTGTGTTGCTTAGAATATCATTGTCACTGTCCTCAACAATGTCGACCGATTCATCGTCCAAATCATCGTCTCGCATCACATGTTCAACTCAATCCGGTCCAGTCTCAACTTCAAAATCAAGAACACCACGAGGCACAATAGCAGTACCAACCGCAACACGTGGAAGATTAGAGATCGGACAAGAAGGTCCTACCATAGGCATCGACGTTGATGCACAACCCATCGTCGTCGACTGAGGATTCGGCGCTGATGCTCCAGAGCTGTCAACGCCATCTTCCAATTTCGCAAACAACTCGGGTATCCTAACATCAAGAAAACTCCACTGACAGTGAAACAACACCTACATATCTTCATCGGACCCTATCACAAATGTCTCATACTTCACACCGGCTGACAAAGTGACAAGTGAAAAGTGAAAAGAATAGATATATCGTGAGAGATAAACGCGTGTCCTAAGCTGAAAACCATACCAAACAAACTCCACCCTTCCACAATCAAACCGGTTTTTTCTCCATTAAAAAGCCACGGTTTTCTTTTTCTTCCTCCACATTTTTCTATCAAACATCACAAAATATTATATCTTTAATTATTCATTTGATGAATTAATTAAAGAGAAGTATAAATATATCATTAAGATTAGTCAAATATGAACCAATATATTAAACAACTTTTTTTCGGTTCAACCGAACCATAACATACACATCATCAGGAACCTAACCATGATTAAAGCCCTAATCTTCTTCATTCTTCCTCTGATAACCAAAACAGAGAGAAACTCCTCAACCAAGGTTACACCTCTTGGTTTTCTCATGTGATGATGGGCTCTGATTAGGTGTTCTCTAGAGGAGGAACCACGCAACCCTCTTCACCACCTCATCCCACTTCTTCTTCTCCTATTTATATGTCCACCGTTTTTTTTTTTGGGTATTCTTTTTCAGACGCATAAAAATAGACTTGGGAACCAGAGAGCAGGAAAACGACAGAGGAAGTAGGAGTGACGCCAAAAGGAAGTTAAGGAGGAGTCCTTCAAATTCTTCTTGTTCTCCATCAATCAGAGCTGCAAGAGGAACAGAGTAATGACATGAGACGGGGCTGACCGAAGCTTCAATTTTGTGTGGTTAGGGTTTCTAATTCAAAGAAGAGGCACAAACAGAATTTTGAACTTCAAAAAAGGTAAGGGATAGGATAGATAGAATGCTTCTTTTGTTACTGAGCTTGCTATTTTGGATTGATGAATTGTTGTATGTTTGATGAAGTAATGTATGTTTGAACGATGCCGTTTTGGTTGCTGCTAATGGGTTTACTAAGAAAAACATATGATAAAAATAAGCTAACATACGCGATTCCGTTAGTACGAAAGGCTCATAGGTAGTAAATATTATCGAGTCTAGAATTCTATAGGATGACTGGGAGGTGACACCTGATGACTGGCAGTGATCCAGACCTGTCGAAAATTGGGTTGTTACAGGAATCTTGTAAAACAACTTCTTTACTCACTTTGTCCCACACACACCCAACTTCTATAATATGCTGCTTTTTATCTCTACCAACGTGCTCAACGACCGAATAAAAAGACTAAGCGGTTTTCTATCTGTAAATTTAACACTGTGTCTTTTGTTTTTTTGAATTTTTCCAGATCAATGCACTAGAGCCAGAATAACTCTCCTCACTATCCATTTGTGAAAAATGACACTCCACTTCTACCTCAATGCCTAGGAGGGATATATATAGCCAACCACCATATACACAAATTCAACATAAACTGCTACTGCTTTCAGCGGTTTACGTTCACGCATCACAACATATAAATTACTACTATGTCCAAGCCAGCGTCCATAAAAATCGCTGCTGCCTATAGTAGTTTCTATTCAGTGCCCCTTCCATATAAACTGTGGTTGTCAATAGCGGTTTATGTGCTCCTGTAAACTGCTACTGACAATAAAAGTTTTATAATAATATAAAAAATTACATTTCGATCTTGGTATTTAAAAAGTTGTATTTGAGTAATATTTTTTTTAAATGATTTATTTAAGTGAATTGTCCTATATTTTATTCTTAAAACTAATTTCAATACAGTATGATTGTAATTATTAATAATGATCCAAATTAAACTCAAACCTACAATTCTTATTGGTCAACAAACAGTTAATATTAAAGATCACTGTTTGACCCGAGTATTTCAACTATAAATCAAGCCTAAGCAGAAACATTATAATTAAAGTTACACATTACACGTGAATTTGTAAGATATTTTGTAACATTCCGAAGATTATTCATTAATAAATCAGTTCTGTTTATACCTAGATCTATATAATGAGTCAAATAACACGAGCCAATCAAAAGTTGGTCTCGCCATCCACGGCTAGAAATAATATTTTTAACTGTCATTCATTTTGTTTTTAGTAATAATAATAGCTATTAATATATTTATCAATAATTAGACATTAATTATTTTATATTTTATTGCAAAATTTTTTTTAGCAAAAAGTATATAATTGTCGATATATAAAAACTTTTTTAATGATGATAAAAAATATATAATTATTATTATAACATAAAATGTCATTATCTTATATTGTCATTAAAAGTAATTTTTATGAATTTGAATCCTCTAAAGTTTGAATTTCACTCTAGAGAGTAAAGTGTGATCTTTCATTCTTGAATAATTTTTTTTTATATTTATTATTGGTCCTACCTATAAAATTAATGGTAAGAGATCATACTTTATTCTCTAAAGTGAAATTCAAACTTTAGAGGATCCAAATCCAATTTTTATTGCAGCGATTTCACTGGATTAAACTTCTGACATAGTCCGTCAAAACAGTATAGAACCACACGGTTGAGTCACTAAATCCAAGTGGACCATAGTTCGGACCCTAGGACTCGAACTAACTTTCCATACAACGATTTAACTATCCTCGATATAAATAAGTATTCATTAGAGTAAAATGAGATTAGAAAGTTTTTATTAAACATAAAATTTAAGCTTTAAAAGAAGACCATTAAAAGAGATTTTAAACGGAGCTGTTGTTAGTGAGGAAAAGGAAAATGGGAATTGTTAAGAGAATAATTAGAATCAAATTAGATCAATTAGTATCATTTGTATTTATATGACGTATTTGTATATTAATTGTAGGATTCTATATTTTTATTATGTTGATTCTTCTAGCAGCTATATAGACCCCTTATATATTGTACTTTTTCTCAACCTGAATAATACGCAAAGTGATAAAACACTTTTTTTATATTGCTCTCTTGTTTCTAACATGGTATCAATAGTTTAAGTCCTTTTTTTTTCTATGAAAATTCATTCATAGTCCCCTTATTTTTCTCTTCTGACAGTGCTTCTTTGTTCTCGTTTTTCGATCTTTTCCGACGCTTTGGTTCGTCACCATCGTGTTCGTCTCTTCGTCAAGATTTCAACGCCGCCAGACTCGCCACCTGACGCCACCGAACGCGCCCTCATGCGCTGCCGCAACCTCGCTGCCCACCTCATTTGTTTCCTCTCCAGACGCTTCAACTGACCTACGCACGACCCGGCCTGATCCACTGGCTGACCCGCGCTTTAGCTGACGTGGCTGACCTGGCTTTTCGCTCCACTCATACGACGCCATGTGTCATCCATATGTTGACGTAGCTGTTGATGTGGCGCTGACGTGGCAGACAAATGGGACCCTCCCTAAGGTTTTTTGATAAGCTCTTTTCGATTTTGCACTCAGATTTCTCATTTTCTGCTCTGAAATTGTAGTTTTCTCTCCTCTCTTTGATCTCTATGACTAATATTTTGGAAAAGTCAGATATTTTTGCTGCCACAGACAAAAAGGGTAACTTCTATCGAAACTGTAACTGTTTCGGGCACCTCTTCTCCGACTGTCCCTCTGTTGAATGTCACACATACCACTAGAAAAGTCATATTAGCTACCATTATTCATAGCTGTTCTGTCATTATTGCAATCTCTCAGGACATTTGATTACTACCTGTCCTACTCGCCCACCACGTGTCGTGTACAGGATCGTCGGACGGGACAAATCATTGGGACTAGACGTAAGGTCGGAAGGTTATTTGAACTCGAGAATCTTCATATTCCTCTTGTACCAAACCTCTGTGCTACTTCTTCTCCATCTACCCTTCACTTATGACATCAACGTCTTGCCCACAGCTCCTTAGGAAAATTGCGTCCTCTTCTGTTTCAGGGTATTTTGGGTCAGGTTCCTAACAAATATTTTTTTTATTGCATTTCTTGTCAAACTGCCAAAAAACCCATTTTATCTTTTCACAATAATTCCTCTCTTGCTTGCTCTCCTTTTGATCTCATTCACTCTGATGTTTGGGACCCCGCTCCTACTGCTTCTATGGGCGGAGCTCGATACTTTGTCATTTTCATTGATGATTATTCACGTTTTACCTGGGTTTATTTGATACCTAATCGCCATGAGTTACCTCATATTTATATTAACTTTGCCACTATGATTAAAACTCAGTTTTCCACGGTCATTTAAGATTTTTTGACGCGATAATACTATGGAATACCATGATTCCAAACTTTTAACCTTTCTTGCAGAACAGTGCACTTTGTCTGAGTTTTTTTGTCCTGGTAAATCTCAACAAAATGGCCGAGTTGAACGCAAACACCGTCACATTCTTAACTCTGTTCGTGCAATGCTTCTTTCTTCTTCGTGTCCTGAGCGTACTTAGGATGCAACTGTTCTTACTGCTGTTCATGTTATCAATAGACTCCCTTCTTTTGTTCTTGGTAACGTTACTCCCTTTGAGTGTCTTTATCATACTTCTCCATATTATAGTTCTCTTCGAGTTTTCGGTTGTGTCTGTTTTGTTCTTCTTCAGCCTCATTAACATAGTAAACTTGAACCTTGGGCTCGTATGTATTGTTTCTTTGGTTATGGCACTGAACACAAGGATTATTGTTGTTGGAATCCTCTCTCTAAACGTATTCGTATATCTCTTCATGTTGTCTTCTGGGAGCATCACATGTTTTCTCGGTTATCCTCCTTTGAGTCCATTCCTCCTACTCAGTCACCTTTTTTCACTAACCCCAATATTGATCATTTTCCTAGTGATGATTCTACAGGTTCTATCTCAAGTTACGCTCTACATCCTCCTATTCTTCTGCCTTCTCCATCTCCCAATGATTCCAGACCGGACAACAATCCTGCTCCTACCGTCATGCCTCCTCCCACTTGTTATTATAGGGTAAGAAATCCACCTCCTCATCTTATTGATTATCATTGTTTTTCTACTATTCTTTATCAACACGAACCTAAGTCATTCAGAGAAGCCTCCATAAATCCAAATTGGCAACAAGTAATTCAGGAAGAAATACAGGCACTTGAAAAAGCACACACTTGGGATTTGGTTGATTCTCCTTCTAATCAGAAAGTTTTGGGAGAAGATGGGTATACAAGATCAAGACTCGCTCTGATGGTTCTTTTGACCATTATAAGGCACGATTGGTTGCTCAGGGTTGTACACAAGAGTATGGTATTGACTATTCGAGCTCTTCTTGCCATTGTTGCGGTAAAAAAATGGCCTTTTAGTCAGATGGACGTGAAGAATACATTTCTTAATAGAGATTTAAAAAAGAAGGTGTATATGAAACCCCCTCCAGGTTATCCTTGTCCTTCTAGCAAAGTTTGTCTCATTCGCAAGACACTCTATGGACTTAAGCAAGCACCTCGTGAATGGTTTGACAAGTTCAGCACTACCATATGCAATCTTGGTTTCACGTGCAGCCCTCATGAGAATGCTCTCTTCATTCGTAAAAGCAAACGTGGAGTTGTTCTCCTACTTCTGTATGTTGATGACATGATCATTACTGGAAATAATGTTGATGGTATCTTTGATCTCAAGGCGTTCCTTCAGCGTACTTTTGAGATGAAAGATCTTGGTTCTCTCAGCTATTTTTTATTATCTAGAAGTCATATCCACCGATGATGGCATCTATCTCTCTCAAGCTAAATATGCTTCAGATCTTCTTACTCGAGCCGAAATCACAGATAGTCGCATTGAGTCTACTCCTCTTGAGCCTAATGTTCGATTTACTCCTATGGATGGAACTGTTTTGGATAATCCTACTCTTTATCGACAGCTAGTTGGAGGACTCGTCTACTTAACTGTCACCCGACCAGACATCACCTATCTGGTCCATGTTCTTAGCCAGTTCTTGTCAGTTCCTTGTACTACTCACTATGCGGCAGTGCTTCACATTCTTTGCTACATCAAAGGCACCTTATTCCTTGGCCTTTATTTTTTTGCCCATTCATCTTTATCCCTTCAGGCGTACTCAGATGCTGATTGGGCTAGTGATCCCACTGATCGTCGTTCCACTACTGGTTATTGTTTATTTTTTGGCGACTCTCTCATTTCCTGGCGAGCTAAGAAGCAAACATTCACTGCTTGATCAAGCACAGAAGCTGAATACCGTGCTCTCGCTGACACCACTGCTGAAGTTATCTTGATTCGTTGGCTTCTCGAAGACTTGGGTATTCCTTAGTCATCCTCAACTGATTTTTTGTGACAACCGCAATGCTATTTAGATTGCCCATAATGATGTGTTTCATGAACGCACCAAACACATTGAGATTGATTGTCACTTTGTTCGGTAACGTATCCTTATTGATGCTATTCGTCTCATCGCTGTTGGAACACTGGATCAAACTGCTGATAGTTTCACGAAGGCTCATCATCCGATTCGTTTCCGGACTCTGTTATTCAAACTCAAGATGGTATCATTAACTCCTACTTGAATCTGAGAGAGGATGTTAAGAGAATAATTAGAATCAAATTAGATCAATTAGTATCATTTGTATTTATATAGCGTATCTGTATATTAATTGTAGGATTCTATGCTTTTATTACTTTAATTCTTCTAACAGCTATATATACCTTTTGTACATTATACTTTTTCTCAACTTGAATAATATACAAAATACTTTCTTTAGATTGCTTTCTTGTTTCTAACAATAATGAATATCGATCATGAATGGAGTAGCTAGCAGCTAAGAGTTAGCTAAATCCCACATGTATATTCAAAGGAAGACCAGGAAATAATTAAAGGTGGATTTGGATTTGGAGAAAGAAAGCGTAAAATGAATGCCTTAAAAGAAGGGAGAGAATTGAAGGAAGATAGATGGCGACAAAGTTTGGGACGCATGCATAAGCATCCGATCCTGTTGGGTGTTGCTTCCCTTCATTTTCCTAAACATACATGAATTTTGCAACTTCCTCTGGTCCCATTCCTCTTTTGCTACCCTCCCTTCACATTTCTCTTTCTCATTCCTATTTCTTTCTCGGACTATGCCAAACTTTTCTTTTCTTTTCTTTTCTTTTTTTTCTTTCTAGCTCTCCATATATATAACCATGCTCCTCCTATTTAGCATATAACAAGTGCTTAACAACTAATTAACAAGTCTTGTCCTTTTAACTTAATTTTTATGGTAGAGTTAGCCTTATAAAATCCTAATATATATAAAAGTTGGATAAAAATATTTTTTAAAATAAATATTATTATTAAAATTTTAATTTCTATTTTTAAAAATTTCAATTTTCACAGTCTTTATTTTTTTTAAAGTAATGAAGAAATTAAAATTTTACGTCTTTAGACTCAAGCTACCAAACATAATATTAAATCTCAGTTTTAGTATCTAAGAACAAATACTACTTTATATGCATATTCAATTTTTTAGAGTAAAGTATCATTTTTGTCCTCGACGTTTGAGATAAATTCTATTTGTGTCCTTAACGTTTAAATTGTCCTATTTGTATTCTTAACGTTTGTAAAAGTGATTCAATGTTATCCTGCCGTCAATTACACATCATGAGCGCTTTAGTTTGAGTATTGAAAATCTCTTCTTGGAGTTAGAATACAAATGTCTGGGATAGAATCGATGATCCACTTCGAAAAATAGCTCATCAAGAGTTGAAACTAATTCCTATAACATTTACATAATTCACTTTTCTAGGGACATAATTGAATCTAAACACAAATAGTGAGTATAATATTAAAATCGAACACATTCAAGTGAAACCTAATTGAGAATGAATATATCCAAATAAGAATAATTGAAAAATATAATATGATTTGGTAAAGAATGAAGTAAAAGGTATAGGGCATAGGTATAGGGGGTTTGAGTCGAGGGGATTGAAAATAAAGAAGAAAGAAAATGGGAGGGACAGAGAGGAGAAGAGAAGAGAAGAGAGAGGGGTGGGGGCATACACTTTTGAAATGAAAGGGGCCATGTGGAGAGCATGTGGGGATTGCATTGTGCTCTTTTTCTTTCTGTAAGGCAATGCCAAATCCCAAGTCACACCACAAATTCGAAAGGGAGCACTAGCTAAACAATGAAAATTTTGAATAACATAAACAATTACCAATCAAATAAAAATATATTACATTCTAATTTAATGTTATTAATTAAATTTATTCTTTTAACTCTATTAATTCACATTGTTCAAAAATCTTGTTGATTACTTATACTTTTCCAAATTGAAATTACTGTGGGTCCTTATATATTATCTACTGCTCTTATTATCACCATGTTTTTCGGATCCTGCCAAATTTCTTTTCTTCTCTTCAATTCCATACTACCTTAACCCTAGCTATACCTAATTCATTATTCTCCATCATCATACTTATTATATGCATATTTTTATGTTGCTTGCGTAGCATTCACAAGAAGGAACAAATAACTTTATACATACCAACGGATATTTCATTCTCTTCATCACCACTTTTTTACTAATCATCATACAAGGTTATCATTTCTAATTTTAAATAATTTCATGTGTTAAGCCTATATATCCGTTGATTAATATAGACGTGATGAACTCAGTGAATCAAGAAATATGTACCAGCCTAAGTTGAGGCCAGTTTTCTCCTTAATCTAAACTATATATATAATGTTAGAAAGAAAAAAAAATTATCTTATTTAATATTTATTAATTATTATTTGAATTAATGAATACTAAATACAATAAATTTTGCCTGTTTTTGATTTTTTTTTTTTGTTACTAAACATTTTTATATACATTTATATATAGGACATGTTAACTCAACTTTATAGAAAACATACTAAATCAAATGATGAATTGAGGGGCTATTTAATCATCTTTTCTTGCTTTTTACTAGTTTACTTTTATTAATATAATACTAATAATGGCACATGAGATATTATTTATGAATAATACTATGTAGTTAAAAAATCATAAACAATAAATAAAATATATATTTAATATTATTCTCATTTATAAGAGAGTGTAAATTATTTTTTTAATTAATTGACATAATTAATTTTTTTATAATTATTTTTTTTATTTAATTATACCAAAAATTAATTCAATTTTTATGTGAATCAAATCCTAAAGTTTTTTCTTTATTAGTTTATTACATACATAATTTTACAATTTTTATTCCAAATGAAAGTCTTAAATCATTATATCATTTATCCTGGAAAATATTTTTAAATCACTATAAAACATTTTATAAAAAATCCAAAATCTCAAATTCAATTAGTCTCAATTTATTGAAAATCAAATACATAAAAAAGCTATTGATTTATGACCCGCAAAATAAATAAATATATAATAATAAATCAATTTTAATTCATTGATTATGGATCTTCTATGTTTGAAATTATAAATATTATACATATAAAATTATGGATGTTAAATTAGAGATATTTTAACAACTTATATTATACGACTCATTTTTATATATAGAATATATATTATAAAATAAAAAATGAAAATAAAATATGAAAGAAAATTATGAAATAGATTTTTTAATGTAATTATTAATCACTCTGTTAATTCTTATAATTTCATCAAATTTGTAATTAAGTCTCTATTTTTTTCAATTAGGTCCCTACGATACACTATTTTTAATTTTGTAAATAGATCATTTTTAGTGTAAAAAATGTTACAGTTATTTGAATATTTTTCACAAATTGAATTATCCACAATGAAATACCTAATTAGATTTTTAACCACATATTTTTTGGAAAAAATATTTCGTTAATTTCAATATTTTTACATAAAAAGAACATAATTATAAAATTAAAAGCAATGTAGGAACCAATTAAAAAAAATATAAGGATCTAATTGTAAATTTAGTGAAATTATAGGAATTAATAGAGTAATTAAATTAATTATTAACTCATTAGATAAAAATTTATAATGTACATTTTTTTATGAATATGAAATTAAGAGTATGAAATTATGGATGTTATGTCTGTAAAGTTATAAATGTTAAGTTAATGATATTTTCACAAATTTTACTATACAACTTATATTTTTACTTATTGATCGTTATAAAATAAAAAATAAAAAATAAAATATAGAAAAAAACAATGAAATGATTGATATTTGAAAGGGACTGTAAATAAATAATAAAAGGACAAAGATTAAAAAAAAATAACAACCAATAAATGAAAAAATAAACACAATGCTTATAAAAAAATTTATTATATCATGAATAAAAATTGAACACTTACAAAAATTTTGATGATGAATTTTTTATTTCAATTTCATGGCATATGCTCTTTTCTTTTGGGGTGTTAGAACTTAAAAGTAAATGTATTACTAATAAGCTTTTATATTTAAAGGACGTTAGTTAATTTGCATTCTTCATAGGATGTTTTTATTATAATTATATATAACACAGAATTTAACTAATTTATGTCCTAAAAGCATAGAATAAGATTATTATTATTAATAAAAATATTTAAATTTTTTAAATAAATATATTAAAAATTAACATTTTTTATATTTTTAATTTATAACATATACTCTCAAAACACAAAATAGATAAATCCTAGAACACATCCTATAAATGAATCACCACATTTAAAGCGTATGAACGTTTCCATATTAAATGTAATTACCAAAATAATCAATTACAGTTATGTGCGTAAAAGAAACAAAATAAGTGATACTGAATCAACATTAATAAAATAAATTAAAAAATAGAAAATTTAGATAAATTTTAACTAACTTTCATTGGTTACCAAATATTTCTCATTATTTAATTAGGAGTTGAGAACATGTCACATGATGCATTAGAATTGTGTATGGCAGCCAAACACTACACTGTGCATGTATGTTAACCAATCCCACATAAATGTGCATTTTATGCCAACTTCTATATATGCTTTGATGTAGTTCTTTACTGCAATCAAATTTTGAAGGGGGAAAAGATAAATTAAAGAAGAGAGAGATCACAGGATTTTCTCAATCTCTTCTTCCTAAATACTAGAGTGCGAATAGAATGAAAGAAAATATCTATCTATCTTTGAGCCATTAAGATTAATTATTATAATTTGCAAACAATAAACAAACTTTCTACGATAATGACGTGCATATGTATATCAAATGTTTCATAATCAGTTCAATGAGCGAGGTTGAATTTTTTTCCATGCTATCTTTTAATCTAACAGGTCAAAAAATAATTCGTTATGTTTTAAAATTTTATTTAAAAATTAAATTTTATTAGTCAATAAAATTATTATATATAAAATATAATTTAAATTTCTAAAATTTATTTAAATAAATTAATAAACTAATTTTTAGACCAACTCAGAATTTTGGTACCTTAATATCATAACAACATTTAGACAAAATACATTATTTATGTATTTTAACACAACCGTACCCTTCAATTATATTATATTATATATACATAACTGAATGACGGCATGAAAACAACTATATATATAAAAAAATTACTATTTATATATTAAAATTAATTATTATATATATATAATTTAATTTATTTTTAATATATTTTAATATATTAATAATTAATTTTAATATATACCTAACATGAGTAATATATAATAGTTTTAAGCAATCTGATATCGGAGAATGTGACATAATACATGATGACCTTTGGTTGAAATTAAAGTTTATATATATGTGTGTGGGTGTGATGAAGAGAGAAAAATGAATTAAAATTAGAAATAATAGATGGAAGTTGATGATAAATCATGGGCTCACGGAGTGGCAGGGGCGGGCCATAAGGAGGTTGTTTGGGAGTGAGGCGTATTTAGTGAGGGATTTTTGTTTGTATTGAAAACAAAGATACTGAGGTTAGGTTAGGTTTGCATTAAGCACCTTTATTCTTGTTTACCACTAATCCAAATTAAATGCTTTCTTTTTATATAATTATTTATTTATTTATTCTGTTGTTAGGGTTTGGGTAGTGGGCCATGGACTCCATGTGCCAGCATGTGCTGTGTCTTTCTCTTAAAGGCCCACCACTACTCTCTCTTTCTACCACGCACATAAATTCCCCTTCCCTTCACATTCTCTCTTCTCTCATCTTCCAAACAATTTTCACCAAAACTTAAGGTACGTACTATAATCTTAGATTATTGTTCAACCTAGCTGGATCCAGATTAATTAATTGTTTAATTTGATTTACAGAATGCGTAATCAAAGGTCGGTGAAGCAGGAATTCCTGCGGAAATGGATAACAGGTCTTAGAAGATACAGCTGTGATGAGAAGAAGAACATGAGCTTCTTGGAGAGAAAGAAAGCCATAAAGCTCTCTGCAGATATAGCCATGGCTTCCACCAGGGACAAAACCACACGCTGGAGCCAGGCTCTGATTGCCAACGCTTCCAGTTCCGGAGACACGTTAACAGGATCCTCAAAGAACAATAGCAGCAGAAGCAGAAAGAAGATGTTGATGATGAGAAGGAGAAGGCCGAAGGTGAAGAGCGCGAAGAAGGAGATGTCAGCGAGTTGCATCGCCAAGAGGTTGGCGGAGAAGAGAACAAGAAAGCTGAAGAATCTGTTGCCAGGTGGAGAATCGATTGATGAGGGGTGTTTGGTTGAAGAAACCCTAGATTACATAGAATCACTCAGAGCTCAAATTGAAGTTATGAGATACCTTGTCACTGCATCACAACTCATCATAAATCCATATCCTTGATTATTATTATCCTCCATTAATGCCTTTATTATTTATTATATCCTGTTTTTATTATTTTTATTTTTTTATTTCTCGCTTCTTCATATACTTCATTATTTCTCTTTGCAAGCTAGAGGCCAAAGAGAAAAAGAGGCGCTCCCATATATACATTAAAGCACTGTACAGAGGAAAACATATATAAATATCATATCATATGCTATGTAAGTCAATTGAATTAAGCTTCTCTTTTCTTTAATTTCTTTCTTTTTTCATGATATGTATATATATTTCATGAAACTAAAGCGAGCAATAATGTATGCGTTTAAATCCAAAAGGTTTATGCATGTGTGCTATGTGTATTTTATATTTATCTCGTTAAGATCAGATGATCCAAAAAGAACACATATCTATGAAGAGAGAAAAATAATTTGTAGTGATAAATCAATATCTTATTATGCCATGTGGAGTATTAATTGTCCAGGCTGTGATAGCTGATTTTAGCCAAGAAACGGATGAAGATTTTGCATTATTGAGGCAAATATAAGAGAAGAGGATGTTAATAACATGCATATGTTTAACTAACGCAAGACCAAATTGCATTATGACAAGGACTAATTAACAAAAAACTCTACATGATTTCTTTTTCTTGTTTAATCTCGATTAGGCCTGCTCTTAAATACTATACATGTGTATTTATGCATTACATACTTTTCGAAAAATTATGAACACACACATGGAATTTATTTATAACAATTGGGTGAAGTTTTGAACTTGAAGTAGAAAATAATTTTCAGCTTAATTATTATAGGCAAATTTATGTGACCAATTAATCTTTCTACATTCACTAGTAATGTACTCTAAGCTATATTAAAATGAGGAATTTGTAATATAAATGAAATTTATTGACAACATATACTTTTTGATCGAGATATATATAGAAGTATTTTCTGACCATGTGAACCTTGATATGGAGCATCAGCTTATGAATCCATTAAATAGCCCAGACAAAGGCTCAACAATCATCATCACCGGTCCTTTTTAAATTGAAATGCAATGAGATGATAAAGGCTTCTAATAATTATTCCTCACTTTTTACTTTACAAGAATGCGCCTTAAGTAATTAATAACGGAACACCTTAATTTCTTAATGTTGTACGCGTGATAAAACGTGTTATCATCTCTTTTAATTGCCAGTAACATTCTAGTGATTATGATGCATCAAGGTTGTTTTAAAATTGGATTGAACTTGAATACATCAAAAGTAGTAACAACAACAATAATAATAATAAAGTTTTTTTTTCCGGCGCCGGTGGATGGGGGTGGTGGTGTTTGATTGGTTAGAAACATCTAAAAAGTATTTACTAATTAAAGCTTACTGAAAATAACGACGAATGGTTTAGTGATTGAAGAGTTATATACATATGGAAAAGTATAAGGTACCAACATATTATATCTGTCAACTTATTGCTAACAATAATTAATTATTATATTTTAAATACATATATAAAGATATACATCTAGAAAATATATTTATAAAGACACTTTTATTAAGCACAGCTATAAAAAAGATATTTTTATTAGACACATCTATAAAGACACTTTCATTAAATACAATTATAAATAGAAGTTGGCAAAAATGTTGTTGGTAACATAGCGGGATTATATGCCAAGAAGCAATAGCTCAAATGGCATAGTCTCCCCATACTCAATTAAGAGATTGCGGGTTCGAGTCTTCATATCTTCGGTAAAAAAAAAAACATAGCGGGATTATATACATATATAGTCTTTCATGCATGAGGTGGTGAAATTCTCCGGTACTAATTCTTTGAAGAAAAAAAAAAAGAGTAAATAAAGTTTGGTGGTGCATACAAATTAAAATATGCATAATCTCTATGAAATACCGACTTGACTGCACTTCACTAGTTATTAGAGATCAGATGTGTATGCATGCCTTATTTAGGGTTACCCGCAGCTCATAAGAGGATTGAAGTGTTTATAGGTTGGATGATCAAATTTAAACTAGTTAAGGTATAAAAATTGAAGTGTAAGTTAGTACTACTACTTGTTTGATTATAAATAACTAAATAAGTTTTCTCACCACAATAACTTTTAAAAATAATATAAACCATTACAACTACCTTTTTAATCTTCACTTATAGCCATTATTCATTCAAATACTTGTAATTTGTAAACTTCCCATCAGTATATAATTACAGTTTACTTCATATTAAACAAATATGAGATGTAAGAAGTATATATGTTTTATAAAACATATACCAATATATTAAAATTAGCTACATGTATAAATTTATTTATTTATTTATTTATTTATATTATATTTTAACATATATTTTATACTAATAATTAATTTTAGTAGATAATTTTAGTATATAATTTTAATGTTTTATATATGAATTATCTTTGATAGATATAATCAACTTATACAATTTACTTGCACATTGACCATATATGCTTCATATTGCATGTCCCATTTTACATAACTTATCCTACTTAGTCAATTTAGTTGAGTCATATATATGTACGAGATATATCAAAAGTAAGGGATATACATATTTTAAAGGTTTAACTATTCTACTAATATTTATAGTTTTATTAAATTTTTAATTAAGTTTTTATACTTTATTTTTTTTAATTGAATTTTTATATTATATTAAATTTTGTAACTAAATTCCTGTCGTGACAAAAATATTAGAATTAACATATTTTATTAAACAAAAAGAATATACTTAACATTTGATTGAAAATTTATATAGTTTAATAAAATATTCCATTAATTCCAATATTTTTATCACGGTATAAATTTTGTTACAAAATCTAATATGATATAAAGATTCAATTAAAAAATATATATATAAAGACGTAATTGAAAATTTGGTGAAACTATAAGGACCGACAGAATATTTAAACCTATTTTAAAAAGAGAAGTACTTCTTATATATTCAAGTACTACTATACAAATCACTTTTAGCAATTATTTATTTTATTTTTAATAATTATATATTTAACAGCAATTGGATATTAATCTTCTTATATTTTGTTGGTAAAAAAATTTAATACAACCACCGTTAAATATTTTTTTAATAGCAGTAAAAAGACTGTCATAATATATAATAATAATAATAATAACTATATAATTGCCACAAAAATACAAGTTATATAAAACATATAATGGTTATTATGTTATTACCATTAAAAATTTGTGGTTAAAAGTAATTTTTGTGATAGTAAAGGAGCAGCATATTGATATATATTTTTTTATGTTTGGTGAAAAATACTATTGGTATGCTTATAACTAAGAATAAAAATGATATTTTAAAATAGAATTTAGCACTAATATATATATTTTTTTACCTAAAATACAGTTATATTATTGATTATAATACAATTCTCTTGCACTTTCGAAACATTTAAGAATTTTTCATAATAAAATATTTAAATGTAAATGCGAAAACGAAAGGGAACCTTTTGTCTTCAACTGCAATAAGGTGATAATGTGAACCAGCCAAAACCCTTGACTCGACCCCACTCTATCTAACTAAACTCTTGGTGCTTCATAGACTTTTCTCTTCCATTATCCGTGAAAAATGATATGCTTATTGCTTAACAGAAAAGATTATCCATTTATCCTTGTTTGCAAATCTACGGAAAAAAAAAAATAAGGTATGGTATGCCATTTCAGTATTTTTTTTGGTATGCCAGAATTTTTCTTTTGGGTCTGGTATTGGGCCAGAGGAACCGGCCCACACCGAAAAACAAAAACAACCCTTCCTCACCCAAGATTATACCCCAATGCTACAAACATTCCCTGCTTTCAAATTAATACTCACCCATGACCAAGAGTAAGAAATTTTTATTTTTGCTTACCCATGGTATTTCCTAACCCAACAGAGGACTAATCCGTTGCAAATCGAAATTCTATTTAAAGATTGTTATATGTACAAAGTGGGATTCGAATCTCTCATGCCTGCTTAATCGGAGTGAACCAAGGGTAAGAAATTAATACACACCTAATAACATTTATATACTACCTAACCCCTGTAGCAATAAAACAATACGCTATTGAGGATTTAGGATGAATAACACTTGCAATTTGCAAGCCTGTTCGGTTAGCCCATGATGTGTCAACAAAAAGGGCGGAGAGTGATCCTCTAAAGCATGACACAGTAACATTTTAATGGCCCAAATTATGGCCCAACAAAAAGCGCTTTAGGCTAGGTCTTGGGCCCTCTGATCCTATTATTCCAAGGGACCACTGCTTTCCATTTTTTTGCATCTATTCAAAGAAACAGAGATAATAATAGGATAAATATCTATTTTATATGTATATTAAAATCAGTTATTAAAGTTAATTATTAATATAAAATATATATTAAAATATAAATATATATTAAAAATAAATTAAACTCTAATTTTAATAATTAATTTTAATGTACCCAGACAAAAGCGGGTGCATTCCACTAAGACCACCAAAGATTCCCGATTTTTGAGTGTTTTCGCAAGGAACATATATGTGTGGTGCACCTCAAACAAAGTCATAATATGATTAGCTAGTTGATTATTTAATTTGTTTTTGGCGGGATATGATTTGAACAAAACTGAGTCGAAGCACCGTGATGCTTCTAATTAATAATGTGATTCATGTGAGAGATTTTATTTTATTGTTTTGCATATACAAATATCCTCCTATTAGTTATTCCTCTATATACCGACACCTAGTTGAAGGCTACACTGTTCTCCTAAGAGTCACGTCGAACATATACAGGCTGAAAATCTTGTTTGACAAAGACCTAATGTGTACATATATTACCTCAAATTAAAAAGTTTCTATATACATTAACTTTCACTTTTTCCGTATCTGATTAACTTGCAAACATTATTATTGTCGTATTATGATATCCCTATCACATGCAACTATTTCTCATATCTATTATTAATTTTTCTTTCCTCCTACCTCTGGATTTAGTCGCTGCCTTGTCTGTGGGGTTCATCGTTCGGATTTCACAAAATAGAATAGCAACACCCTTTCAGTTTCGCCAAGGACGTGGTCTCCTCCGATCCATACGAATATATATAAATGGACCACACATATATAATTATATATTACTATGACGGCATAGAGAGAAGAGAAGGATTAGAATTTATGGTTTTTAAAATTAATATATATATAAAATAAACGTATTTTGTCATTTTTTATAATAAAGGTGTTGTAGTTATTTTCTATAAACAAAAATATTAATTTAGATCAGTTCAAGATTTAGTTTATCGATTTTTTGGCCAAATGGATTTGTCTAATCCAATTTTGACAAAAATAACACGATTTAATCAGTTATTTGTATTAAATTTTAATTACTAGAAAACATCTTTAAAAAAAAGATGTTTTAGACGTCTTTATTTGAGTAGCTCCCATTAAATTAAAGTCTTATATATACTTTCTTTATCAGAAAATAAATAAATTAATTGATTCTTATTAACTATCAATATACTAAGATGACAAATAAATCCCTAAAAAATTATATTTTAGATAAATTAGTCCCTAATAAAAATACTAATAAAGTCCTATAGAATAATAAATATAAATAAAGTAATTTAAATTCAGATCTTTTACTCTAATTACAAGATCTAGTTTAAAAATAATATGTTTGAGAATTTTATTAATATATTTTTTTTATAGATTAATTTATCCAAAATGTAAATTCTTAAAGATTTATTTACCACTTTATAATTGACTAAAAGAAAGTTACGTTATTCAATAGTTAATATTAGATAAATGTTTCGGAACCAATTTTTGCTATTTTTTTAAAATTTTTTTGTTTATTTTAAATTCTAAATCCTAAATCATAAATTTTAAAATATAAATTATAAAATTTAAATTATAAATGTTAAAAAAAAATTAAAAAAAAGTAATTAATATTAATTAACTAAAAATTAATTCTTTATATTTTTAAATACTAATACATAATAAATTAATTTTTATATTGTTAAAAACAAGAGAATAATCTGAAGAGTGTATTATTTAGGTTGTTATTAAAGGTACAATGTACAAGAGTATATATAAATGCTAGAAGAATCAAAGCAATAAAAACACAAAATCCTACAATAAATACACAGATATGCTATATAAATATAAGTGATACTAATGGATCCTAATTATACTCTAACATCCCCCGCAAACTCAAGTGGGAGCTCAATATACTATCTTGAGTTTGGATATTAGAGTTCGAAAACGAGTAGGATGATGAGCCTTCATGAAGATATCTGCAGTCTAATCCGGAGTTCCAACAGCTATGAGATGAACAACATCAATAAGTAGACATTGACGAACAAAGTGACAATCAATCTCAATGTGTTTGGTGCGTTCATAAAAAACATCATTATGAAAAATTTGAATAGCACTGCGATTGTCACAAAAAACATCAGTCGGGGACGACCGAGGAGCACCCAAGTCTTTGAGAAGCCAACGAATCGAGACAACCTCAGTAGTGGTGTCAGCGAAAGCATGATATTCAGCTTCTGTGCTTGAGCGAGCAGTGAACGTTTTCTTCTTTGCTTGCCAAGAAATGAGAGAGTCACCAAGAAACAAACAATAACCAGTAGTAGAATGACAATCAATGGGATCACCAGCCCAATCAACATCTAAGTATGCCTGAAGGGATAAAGATGAATGAGCAGATGAAATGAAGTCCATGAAACAGAGTGCCTTTGATATAGCGAAGAATGCGAAGAACGGCCGCAAAGTGAGTAGTACGAGGAGCTGATAAGAACTGACTAAGAACATGAACTGGATAGGCGATGTCTGGATGTGTGATAGTCAAGTAGATGAGACCTCCAATTAACTGTCGATAAAGAGTAGAATTATCCAAAACAGTGCTATCCATAGGAGTAAATCAAACATTAGGCTCAAGGGGAGCAGACTCAGTGCGACTATCTGTAATCCTGACTAAGGACGCATATTTCCAAAGGAGCTGTGGGAAAGACGGTGATGCCAAAAGTGAAGGGTAGATGGAGAAGAAGTAGTACAGAGAGTTGGCACAAGAGGAATATGACGATTCTCAAGTTCAAACAACCTTCCAACCTTACATCCAGTCCCGATGATTTGTCCCGTCCGATGATCCTATACACAACAACCAGAAATAAAAAAAAATTGACATCAAAATCGAGATCAACAAGTTGACCAACATAAATAAGATTGAAGTTCAATTTGGGAATATAATAAGTATCAGGAAGATTAAGAGTTGATCGAAAAATAGAACCCTTGTGTGTCGCATGCAAAAGGGAACCATTAGCAGTATTGACATTTGGTGCATTTTGTAGTAGTAGACAAAAACGAGAAAAGATGATGCAAAGGAGACATGTGATTAAAGCAACCAGAGTCAAAATACCATTTAGAATTACCTGGAGGAGTCAAAAAAGTAGCAGGAGTATTACCAAAAAGGGAGAGAAGATGCTTAAGAAGAGACGCAATATCAAATAGAGAGACAGGAGACGGGTTAAGAGGAATAGAGGTGGTAGATTCAATAGTAGCAGCAACAGCAGAAGCAGACACATTCTTGGAGAAGTTGGGATGAGAATGATACTTGAGATGATCAGGACGTGGTAGGCGAGTAGGACATGTAGTAATAAAATGTCATGAAAGCTTGCAGTAATGGAAGAACAGTTGTGGACAATTGTAGCCAGTGTGACTTTTCTATTGACATTTGCGACATTCAACAGAATTTACTCTTTCTGTCTGTGGCAGCAAAAACATCTGATTTTTTCATAATAGAGATACAAAGATTAAAGAGAGGAGAGAAAACTACAAATTTGGGGCCGGAAATGAGAAAACAGCGGCAGAATCGGAAAGAGCTCTCAAAAAATCCTAGGGAGGGTCCCACTGTCTGCCACATCAGCAGAAAAGGTCGACACGTGGCGACAGTTGAGTGGATAAGGGAGCCACGTCAATGCTGAGTCAGCGAGGGTGGCACGCGGGTCACGAAGCGGTCCGAGTCGGGTGGGAGGGTCGACACGTGGCGACAGTTGAGTGGAGAAGGGAGCCACGTCAACACTGAGTCCGCGAGGGTGGCACGCGGGTCACGAAGCGGTCCGGGTCGGATTGAGTCACGGTTTGACTTGCAGGTCACTAGGAGGCGCTGCTTCTGCGACACGTGACACACTCTGGACCGTAGTTGATCGTTGCTGGAGATCGAATGGTGCTGGAGACGTTTGGAGAAGAAAAACGGTGGAAACGGGCAGCAATCTTGCGGCGACGTGTCCGGCTGTTGCTGGCGACAGGGCTGGGCTTGTTGAACTCGCGGCGACAAGACGAAGACGGTGGTAACGATGATGACAAACCAAAGCATCGGAAAAAGATTGAAAAACGAGACCAAAAAATATTGCCGGAAGAGAAAAACAAGGGACTATGAACGAATATTCATAGAAAAAAAACACATATGCTATTGATACCATATTAGAAATAAGAGAATAATCTAAAAATTATATTATTTAGATTGTTGTTAAAAGTACAATGTACAAAGGTATATATATGCTAAAAAAATCAAAACAATAAAAATATAAAATCTTACAATAAATACGTTGATATACTATATAAATATAAGTGATACTAGCTGATCCTAATTATACTCTATCATATATTAACAAATTAAATAACATATAAAATATAAAATTCCAATACATATTGTGTTTATTAATTGGTGTTTGCTACGGTACGATGATAAATTCATATGTAAACCCCGGTTAAATTAGTAGATAATTAGTTAATAAATTATTTTTTAATAAGGAGGATTAGCAATGCGAATATTATATCAAAATAGGGTAGAGCTCATCGAAACGAGAATTTTGACACTAATTTTGAAGAAAACGGTCCAAGAATGGACCGAAAGGACCGAACCGGTTGAACCGGACCCGAACCGGGCTGTCGGTTCAACCGGACCAGCCCATTAAAAAGAGCCACGGGCTCATTTTCTCTTCATTTCCCTCAGCGACGCAGCAAGCCTCCCAGGGAAGAGAAGAAGAGAAATTCGTTTACGTGAAATTCAATTTCCCGTAACTCCTCCGTTCGAGCTCCGATCGCCGCACCGTTTGCGGCCACGCGTTCACCACGTCGAGCTCTACATTTCTACCGGAACAATTTCATAGGTAACTTGCTATTTCACTCTCAGCTTCATCTTCCCCCAATTTTCGAATTTTAAGTGGGAATATTGAATTTCTTTGATTTCTGATGTTTTAGGATCCAATTAGCTTGAGAGAAACGTTCACTCTTGCTTATGTGAAGCTTGGGTAAGGTGAGGATATGATAATTCTATTTTAATTTCATTAAATTTGAGCTTTGAGTATTAAATTGGGTATATATGTATTATGAATGTGTATTAGGTTGAAAATAAATAATTGGAGCTTGAAATTGTGAATACTGGAACTTGGAGGAAGCGGATTAGTTGAGTTTTGAGGGGCTGTTTTGGTTTTGAATAAATAGCTTTGGTCGTTACGTGGAAATCGGCTAAGGTATGGTTTAGGTTTCTTGCATTTAATATATAATGTTCTGTGAAAACTTAGGCTAGATGACCATTGGATAAGTTGGAATGCAGGTGTATGTTTAATGTTTAGTAATTTATCGATGAATATATTTGGTTGAAGTTTATTGGATAATTAGTTTTTAATTTTGGATGGTGAATGTTGTTATGTTAATTTGGAGAGAATTATGGTTGAATGTTATTGTTGATTAACTAATGATTTGGTGAATTATTGATTTGAGGTATAACTATTGTGGAGGTTGTTGTGATAATGAGGTATTTTGTGTTAAAAGCCTAGGATTTGTGAACTATGATCCTTAGTTGAATTTTGGTTGTTGGATTTGAATATTGTATGAGTTTAATTGTTGATTTGAAGTAGATTTATTGTGGTGATTGTTATGATGATGAGGAAGGGTATGTTGAATTGAAAAGAAAGCAGGTTTGGACCCGAAAAGGGTGGCAAAGTCCGAGTTTTAGAGGAGATGCTGCCGAAATTTTATAAAAAAATTAGAGATTTTATTTAGATGATTATTTAAAAGAGATTTAGATTTAAGGGTTATATGGTTTGATTTTGAGTTATTAAGATAGTGAGTATGTTTTAAGTTTGAAGTTTGATTCTTAGAAAAGAATGAATTATGCTTTGAATTGAAACTATTGATGGATGGAATGGGAGGTGATATAATGAAGGATAAGGATTGAATATGTTTAATGTATGATGATGAATGAGATGCAATTGGGAATGATGTGGATGTTGATGAATTATAATTGAATTATTTATATGGCTTATGAATTTGAATAATCTGAGATACGAGATTCCCTGGATTAAGTGCCGTGGCTTGCCACCACGTGTACCAGGTTGAAAACTCGATACTCTGTTGACCCTACAACGTAAGTGTGACCGGGCACTATATAAATTCCCGGGAATGTTACCCCCATTGAGCAATATTGATTATTTGAGAAAAATCTATGCATAGACTCTTGGGGATGCACGTCGGGGGACAGTCTAAGGACAATTCAGACTTGTCGGGTTGGCTGGATAACCGACAGATGAGCCTCATCAGCCATAGGACAGGCATGCATCATATGCATATTACTTGAATTACTTGCTTGTGCTCTAATTGGGTGTGTCTATCTGTATTTGCCATGCTAAATGTGTATTTGTTACCTGCAGTAGTTGTAACTTTCTTGTGTTTGCCTTTATCTGTTTATTTGTCTGTGAAAATGCATGATGGAATTGGAGGTATGGAGGAATGGCAGTATAGGACTTAGATTTAAGGTTAAGTTAAGTTAGGATTAAATATTTCTAGGAAACCACCTTTTATGGCTTCTGTTTAATACTTTAAGCTCTACAATCTGAGTGTCGGCGTTCTAGGATTGCCTCTGGCATTCCCAGGACCTTATATATTATGTGTGTGGCACCTTTACCATACTGAGAACCTCCGGTTCTCATTCCATACTATGTTGTTAATTTTCAGATGCAGGTCGAGAGGCATCTCGTTAGGCGTCTGGACTCTTGAAGCGGAGTAGTTACTGGGATATTTTGTTATGCTATGATGTATATATATGTACTTAGTTTTCTCTCCGCATGACTTATTCTTTTTGATCCTCTTAGAGGTTTATGGAGAGGCAGGATTGTGTATATGTACTTTTGGGTTTTGGATATGTATGTATATATATGTGTAAATATTCTCCGGCCAGTCTTGACTTCGCAGGCTGAGTTAGGAGCTTGATATTTTGTATCTTTGGCACTCTATTCCTACTTCTGTTATCTTATGTTTGACAGTTACAGTTTTCTTATCATGCAAGTTAACTCGTTCCTTGAGCGTTGCGCTTTTATCTCGCGATTTTTATTTTCCCTATCCTTCAAGGCTCCTAGCATATTATAACCCTTCTGCTATTATATGTACTTATTTTATTTTAGAGGTCGTAATACCACATCACCTTTGTTTTACGACTTAAGCGTAAAGCTTTGTGTGGTAGGGTGTTACATTAATGGTATCAGAGCAGTTCGTTCCTATAGAGCCTGAAAGACGGACTGATTGTGCTTCTGTGCATTCTCTGTATATGTGTTTATGTGCTATTAGGATATCTGATTGATATATATGGCATAAACGTTTGTGAGCATGCATTTGGAACTTAAAGCATTAGACCTGCGATATTGAGACTGATCAACTTAATATCACTTGTTTGGTGTGTATAGGGACCAGATGTCGACTCGCGGACGCGGTCGCGGGCGAGGTAGAGGTAGGGCAGGCACCGTTACTCCTGTACCCACAGGGACTGATCCAGTAGACTTTATGGCTGCCTTGGGAAATATGGCTGCAGCTATGCAGGCAACAGCTGAGGCACTGGGTAATCAGATAAATCAGGGTAATCATGGGAACAATAATGATGAGGACGGTCCTATGACACTTGCTACATTTCTGAAAGTTCGCCCTCCGACTTTTAGGGGAACCTCAAATCCAACTGATGCAGATAATTGGATTCAGGCTATGGAAAGGGCGTTACAGGCACAACAGGTTCCTGAAGAGCAATGGGTTGAATTTGGGACTTATCAGTTGCAAGGTGAAGCTCAGTATTGGTGGCAGGGAACACGACGTATCCTGCAGCCTGATGGTGCTGCGATTCCTTGGGAGGTTTTCCGGACAGAGTTCTATAAGAAATACTTTCCTAATTCAGCTAGAAATGCCAAGGAACTTGAATTAATGCAGTTAAAGCAGGGACAAATGACTGTTGCTGAGTATACCAGCAAATTTGAGGAGTTATGTCGCTTTTCTCGTATCTGTCAAGGTGCGCCTGAAGATTTTGCTGAATGGAAGTGTATTAAATATGAGGGAGGTCTTCGGAGCGATATTCTGAGCTTCGTTGCCCCAATGGAGATCAGGGTATTTTCTGAATTGGTGAATAAGAGTAGGGTGGCTGAGGATTGTGTGAGGAAGGCGGCAGCAGAGAAAGGGAGTTTGAGGATGCCTTTTCAGAGGCCTTCAGGGAGGAACTTTGCTCCGAGAGGTAGGAATTTCAAACGTGGAGGTTTTGTTTCGCAGCAGACTCAGGGTCAAGGTAATTACAGAAGGCCGAATATTACTGCTAATCAAGGAAAAAGGTTTGGGAAGCAGCCACAGCAGGATCTGAATTGTCAGAAGTGTGGAAAATATCATCCTGGAGTTCCGTGTAGATTAGGACTTGGAGTGTGCTATTCCTGTGGACATCCCGGGCATATAGCCAGTAATTGCCCTGAGAAGAAGAAGTATGAGACTGGTAGGGTGCAACAGCCGGGGAGAGTATACACTACTTCTACCATTGGTGCTGAGGGATCTGAGACACTTATTAGAGGTAATTGTGAAATGGCTGGTAAAATCTTAAATGCTTTATTTGATTCAGGAGCAAGTCATTCATTTATTGCATTTGAAAAGGCCCATGAATTAAGATTGAGAATGGTGGTCTTAGGTTATGATTTGAAAGTATATAATGCTACTCATGAAGCTATGGTGACTAGGATAGAATGTCCACAAGTTCCCTTTCGAGTACAACAGCGTGAATTTGTGCATGATTTGATTTGTTTGCCTATGACTGGTCTTGATCTCATTTTGGGATTGGATTGGTTATCCAAGAATCATGTTTTGCTTGATTGTTCTGAGAAGTCAGTACAGTTTATGCCAGAAGGGTCAGAAGCACCGGTTGTGGTGAATAGTTACTATTTGAACTCTATGATAGTAAACTGTTCTGGAACCGAATGTCAGGGTATTATGTTATTAACTGCGGGAGTATCAGGTGATGATCAGAGTTTAGAGCAAATTCCGGTTGTATGTGAATTTCCAAATGTGTTTCCGGATGATATTAATGAATTCCCACCTAACCGAGAGGTTGAATTTGCAATTGAGTTGGTACCTGGATCCGGTCCAATTTCAATTACTCCTTATAGGATGTCGCCTTTAGAAATGGCTGAACTGAAAGCTCAGCTGGAAGATCTGTTGGGTAAGCATTTTATCCGACCAAGTGTTTCTCCGTGGGGAGCGCCAGTGTTACTGGTAAAGAAGAAGGATGGGAGTATGCGGCTGTGTGTCGATTATCGGCAATTGAATAAGATCACTGTGAAGAATAAATATCCGTTGCCTAGAATCGATGATCTAATGGATCAGCTACAGGGTGCCAGTGTGTTTTCTAAGATTGACCTGCGATCCGGATATCATCAGATAAGGGTTAGAGACGAGGATATTCCGAAAACTGCTTTCAGAACCCGTTATGGTCATTATGAGTATACAGTGATGTCTTTCGGGTTAACTAATGCCCCGGCAGTATTTATGGATTATATGAACAGGATTTTTCGACCGTATCTGGACAAGTTTGTTATTGTCTTCATTGATGACATTCTTGTTTATTCTAAGACTGAAGAGGAACATGCTGATCATTTGCGAACTGTGCTGCAAATTCTGAGAGACAGGAAGTTATATGCTAAGCTATCTAAATGTGAGTTCTGGAAGAGTGAAGTGAAGTTTCTTGGCCACGTGGTGAGTAAGCAGGGGGTAGCTGTGGATCCTGCTAAGGTGGAAGCAGTGATGAATTGGGAGCGACCAACTTCAGTGACAGAGATCAGGAGTTTCTTAGGTTTGGCAGGGTATTATCGCAGATTCATTAAGGGATTTTCACAGCTCGCCTTACCTTTAACTAAGTTGACTAGGAAGGATACACCTTTTATCTGGACTCCGGAATGTGAAGAGAGTTTCCAGGCATTGAAGCACAGGTTGACTACTGCACCTGTATTGGTATTACCTGAACCAAGTGAATCGTTTGAAGTGTATTGTGATGCATCTCTGAAAGGGTTGGGGTGTGTTTTGATGCAGCACCAGAATGTTGTAGCATACGCCTCACGGCAGTTAAGGCCGCATGAGATGAACTACCCGACACATGATTTAGAACTTGCTGCTGTTGTGTTTGCTTTAAAGATTTGGAGGCACTACCTCTATGGCGTTAAGTTTCATGTTTTCTCAGACCATAAGAGTTTGAAGTATCTTTTTGAGCAGAAAGAGTTGAATATGCGTCAGAGGAGGTGGATGGAGCTTCTGAAAGATTATGATTTTGAATTGAATTATCATCCAGGAAAAGCGAACGTTGTGGCGGACGCTTTGAGTCGGAAGTCTTTATATGCAGCTTGGATGATGCTACGGGAGGAAGAGTTACTAAAGGCATTTCAAGGTTTGAATTTGGGAGTTAGAGAAGAATTTGGAATTTTGTGTTTGAGTCAGTTACAGATTTCAAGTGATTTTAAATCAGAACTTCTGAAGGCTCATCAAGATAGTGAAGCGTTACGTAAGGTATTACCAGCAGTTGAACAGGGAAAACAGTGGAGAATGTCAAAAGGTCAGGATGGTTTATGGAGGTTCAAGAACCGGATTATTGTGCCTGATGTTGGAGACCTACGACAAAGTATCTTGAAGGAAGCTCACAAGAGCGGGTTTTCAATTCACCCAGGGAGCACTAAAATGTATCAGGATCTGAAAGCGATGTTCTGGTGGCCAGGTATGAAGAATGATGTGGCATTGCATGTATCTAAATGTTTAACGTGTCAGAAGGTTAAGATTGAGCATCAGAGACCATCAGGGACCCTTCAGCCTTTGGAGATTCCACAATGGAAATGGGAGAGTATCGCAATGGATTTTGTGATAGGTTTGCCTAGAACCCGATCTGGTTGTGACGCTATTTGGGTGGTTGTGGATCGACTGACAAAATCAGCTCACTTTCTTCCTATCCGAATAAGTTGCACAATGGAGGAATTGGCTCGAATGTATATCAAAGAGATTGTCAGGTTGCATGGTGTGCCTTCTACTATCATATCTGACAGAGATCCTCGTTTCACATCAAGGTTCTGGGGAGCTTTTCAGCGTGCATTTGGGACTCAGTTAAGCTTGAGTACTGCGTATCACCCTCAGACAGATGGTCAGTCAGAAAGAACTATTCAGACCTTGGAAGATATGCTAAGAGCTTGTGTTTTGGACCAACCGGCGAGCTGGGACCGGTATATGCCATTAGTAGAGTTTGCTTATAATAATAGCTATCATGCGAGCATCAAAATGGCTCCATATGAGGCTCTGTATGGCAGGAAATGTCAATCTCCATTGTGTTGGTATGAAACTGGAGAAAGGAGTTTATTAGGGCCTGAGATGATAGCCGAAACGACTGAGCAGATAAAGAAGATTCGTAGTCGAATGCTTATAGCCCAAAGCCGCCAAAAGAGCTATGCTGACCAGAGGCGAAAGCCTTTGGAGTTCGAAGAAGGAGAACATGTCTTTTTGAAAGTTACACCAACCACTGGAGTGGGAAGAGCTATTAAGACCAAGAAACTGAATCCCCGTTATATTGGACCGTTTGAGATTCTGAAAAGAATTGGACCAGTGGCTTATAGAATTGCCTTACCGCCATACCTTTCGAATTTGCACGATGTGTTCCATGTGTCACAGCTTCGGAAGTATAATCCTGACGCAAGTCATGTTCTAGAACCAGAACCAATCCAAGTGAGAGAAGATCTAACACTCCCAGTAATTCCGGTGAGGATTGATGACACCAGTGTTAAACGATTACGAGGAAGGGAAGTATCATTGGTAAAAGTAGCTTGGAGACGAGCTGGTATCGAGGAACATACCTGGGAACTCGAATCAGATATGCGAAAGGACTATCCACATCTCTTTTCAGGTAACTATATTTGAATTTTGAGGGCAAAATTCTTTATTAGGTGGGTAGAATGTAAACCCCGGTTAAATTAGTAGATAATTAGTTAATAAATTATTTTTTAATAAGGAGGATTAGCAATGCGAATATTATATCAAATAGGGTAGAGCTCATCGAAACGAGAATTTTGACACTAATTTTGAAGAAAACGGTCCAAGAATGGACCGAAAGGACCGAACCGGTTGAACCGGACCCGAACCGGGCTGTCGGTTCAACCGGACCAGCCCATTAAAAAGAGCCACGGGCTCATTTTCTCTTCATTTCCCTCAGCGACGCAGCAAGCCTCCCAGGGAAGAGAAGAAGAGAAATTCGTTTACGTGAAATTCAATTTCCCGTAACTCCTCCGTTCGAGCTCCGATCGCCGCACCGTTTGCGGCCACACGTTCACCACGTCGAGCTCTACATTTCTACCGGAACAATTTCATAGGTAACTTGCTATTTCACTCTCAGCTTCATCTTCCCCCAATTTTCGAATTTTAAGTGGGAATATTGAATTTCTTTGATTTCTGATGTTTTAGGATCCAATTAGCTTGAGAGAAACGTTCACTCTTGCTTATGTGAAGCTTGGGTAAGGTGAGGATATGATAATTCTATTTTAATTTCATTAAATTTGAGCTTTGAGTATTAAATTGGGTATATATGTATTATGAATGTGTATTAGGTTGAAAATAAATAATTGGAGCTTGAAATTGTGAATACTGGAACTTGGAGGAAGCGGATTAGTTGAGTTTTGAGGGGCTGTTTTGGTTTTGAATAAATAGCTTTGGTCGTTACGTGGAAATCGGCTAAGGTATGGTTTAGGTTTCTTGCATTTAATATATAATGTTCTGTGAAAACTTAGGCTAGATGACCATTGGATAAGTTGGAATGCAGGTGTATGTTTAATGTTTAGTAATTTATCGATGAATATATTTGGTTGAAGTTTATTGGATAATTAGTTTTTAATTTTGGATGGTGAATGTTGTTATGTTAATTTGGAGAGAATTATGGTTGAATGTTATTGTTGATTAACTAATGATTTGGTGAATTATTGATTTGAGGTATAACTATTGTGGAGGTTGTTGTGATAATGAGGTATTTTGTGTTAAAAGCCTAGGATTTGTGAACTATGATCCTTAGTTGAATTTTGGTTGTTGGATTTGAATATTGTATGAGTTTAATTGTTGATTTGAAGTAGATTTATTGTGGTGATTGTTATGATGATGAGGAAGGGTATGTTGAATTGAAAAGAAAGCAGGTTTGGACCCGAAAAGGGTGGCAAAGTCCGAGTTTTAGAGGAGATGCTGCCGAAATTTTATAAAAAATTAGAGATTTTATTTAGATGATTATTTAAAAGAGATTTAGATTTAAGGGTTATATGGTTTGATTTTGAGTTATTAAGATAGTGAGTATGTTTTAAGTTTGAAGTTTGATTCTTAGAAAAGAATGAATTATGCTTTGAATTGAAACTATTGATGGATGGAATGGGAGGTGATATAATGAAGGATAAGGATTGAATATGTTTAATGTATGATGATGAATGAGATGCAATTGGGAATGATGTGGATGTTGATGAATTATAATTGAATTATTTATATGGCTTATGAATTTGAATAATCTGAGATACGAGATTCCCTGGATTAAGTGCCGTGGCTTGCCACCACGTGTACCAGGTTGAAAACTCGATACTCTGTTGACCCTACAACGTAAGTGTGACCGGGCACTATATAAATTCCCGGGAATGTTACCCCCATTGAGCAATATTGATTATTTGAGAAAAATCTATGCATAGACTCTTGGGGATGCACGTCGGGGGACAGTCTAAGGACAATTCAGACTTGTCGGGTTGGCTGGATAACCGACAGATGAGCCTCATCAGCCATAGGACAGGCATGCATCATATGCATATTACTTGAATTACTTGCTTGTGCTCTAATTGGGTGTGTCTATCTGTATTTGCCATGCTAAATGTGTATTTGTTACCTGCAGTAGTTGTAACTTTCTTGTGTTTGCCTTTATCTGTTTATTTGTCTGTGAAAATGCATGATGGAATTGGAGGTATGGAGGAATGGCAGTATAGGACTTAGATTTAAGGTTAAGTTAAGTTAGGATTAAATATTTCTAGGAAACCACCTTTTATGGCTTCTGTTTAATACTTTAAGCTCTACAATCTGAGTGTCGGCGTTCTAGGATTGCCTCTGGCATTCCCAGGACCTTATATATTATGTGTGTGGCACCTTTACCATACTGAGAACCTCCGGTTCTCATTCCATACTATGTTGTTAATTTTCAGATGCAGGTCGAGAGGCATCTCGTTAGGCGTCTGGACTCTTGAAGCGGAGTAGTTACTGGGATATTTTGTTATGCTATGATGTATATATATGTACTTAGTTTTCTCTCCGCATGACTTATTCTTTTTGATCCTCTTAGAGGTTTATGGAGAGGCAGGATTGTGTATATGTACTTTTGGGTTTTGGATATGTATGTATATATATGTGTAAATATTCTCCGGCCAGTCTTGACTTCGCAGGCTGAGTTAGGAGCTTGATATTTTGTATCTTTGGCACTCTATTCCTACTTCTGTTATCTTATGTTTGACAGTTACAGTTTTCTTATCATGCAAGTTAACTCGTTCCTTGAGCGTTGCGCTTTTATCTCGCGATTTTTATTTTCCCTATCCTTCAAGGCTCCTAGCATATTATAACCCTTCTGCTATTATATGTACTTATTTTATTTTAGAGGTCGTAATACCACATCACCTTTGTTTTACGACTTAAGCGTAAAGCTTTGTGTGGTAGGGTGTTACATTAATGGTATCAGAGCAGTTCGTTCCTATAGAGCCTGAAAGACGGACTGATTGTGCTTCTGTGCATTCTCTGTATATGTGTTTATGTGCTATTAGGATATCTGATTGATATATATGGCATAAACGTTTGTGAGCATGCATTTGGAACTTAAAGCATTAGACCTGCGATATTGAGACTGATCAACTTAATATCACTTGTTTGGTGTGTATAGGGACCAGATGTCGACTCGCGGACGCGGTCGCGGGCGAGGTAGAGGTAGGGCAGGCACCGTTACTCCTGTACCCACAGGGACTGATCCAGTAGACTTTATGGCTGCCTTGGGAAATATGGCTGCAGCTATGCAGGCAACAGCTGAGGCACTGGGTAATCAGATAAATCAGGGTAATCATGGGAACAATAATGATGAGGACGGTCCTATGACACTTGCTACATTTCTGAAAGTTCGCCCTCCGACTTTTAGGGGAACCTCAAATCCAACTGATGCAGATAATTGGATTCAGGCTATGGAAAGGGCGTTACAGGCACAACAGGTTCCTGAAGAGCAATGGGTTGAATTTGGGACTTATCAGTTGCAAGGTGAAGCTCAGTATTGGTGGCAGGGAACACGACGTATCCTGCAGCCTGATGGTGCTGCGATTCCTTGGGAGGTTTTCCGGACAGAGTTCTATAAGAAATACTTTCCTAATTCAGCTAGAAATGCCAAGGAACTTGAATTAATGCAGTTAAAGCAGGGACAAATGACTGTTGCTGAGTATACCAGCAAATTTGAGGAGTTATGTCGCTTTTCTCGTATCTGTCAAGGTGCGCCTGAAGATTTTGCTGAATGGAAGTGTATTAAATATGAGGGAGGTCTTCGGAGCGATATTCTGAGCTTCGTTGCCCCAATGGAGATCAGGGTATTTTCTGAATTGGTGAATAAGAGTAGGGTGGCTGAGGATTGTGTGAGGAAGGCGGCAGCAGAGAAAGGGAGTTTGAGGATGCCTTTTCAGAGGCCTTCAGGGAGGAACTTTGCTCCGAGAGGTAGGAATTTCAAACGTGGAGGTTTTGTTTCGCAGCAGACTCAGGGTCAAGGTAATTACAGAAGGCCGAATATTACTGCTAATCAAGGAAAAAGGTTTGGGAAGCAGCCACAGCAGGATCTGAATTGTCAGAAGTGTGGAAAATATCATCCTGGAGTTCCGTGTAGATTAGGACTTGGAGTGTGCTATTCCTGTGGACATCCCGGGCATATAGCCAGTAATTGCCCTGAGAAGAAGAAGTATGAGACTGGTAGGGTGCAACAGCCGGGGAGAGTATACACTACTTCTACCATTGGTGCTGAGGGATCTGAGACACTTATTAGAGGTAATTGTGAAATGGCTGGTAAAATCTTAAATGCTTTATTTGATTCAGGAGCAAGTCATTCATTTATTGCATTTGAAAAGGCCCATGAATTAAGATTGAGAATGGTGGTCTTAGGTTATGATTTGAAAGTATATAATGCTACTCATGAAGCTATGGTGACTAGGATAGAATGTCCACAAGTTCCCTTTCGAGTACAACAGCGTGAATTTGTGCATGATTTGATTTGTTTGCCTATGACTGGTCTTGATCTCATTTTGGAATTGGATTGGTTATCCAAGAATCATGTTTTGCTTGATTGTTCTGAGAAGTCAGTACAGTTTATGCCAGAAGGGTCAGAAGCACCGGTTGTGGTGAATAGTTACTATTTGAACTCTATGATAGTAAACTGTTCTGGAACCGAATGTCAGGGTATTATGTTATTAACTGCGGGAGTATCAGGTGATGATCAGAGTTTAGAGCAAATTCCGGTTGTATGTGAATTTCCAAATGTGTTTCCGGATGATATTAATGAATTCCCACCTAACCGAGAGGTTGAATTTGCAATTGAGTTGGTACCTGGATCCGGTCCAATTTCAATTACTCCTTATAGGATGTCGCCTTTAGAAATGGCTGAACTGAAAGCTCAGCTGGAAGATCTGTTGGGTAAGCATTTTATCCGACCAAGTGTTTCTCCGTGGGGAGCGCCAGTGTTACTGGTAAAGAAGAAGGATGGGAGTATGCGGCTGTGTGTCGATTATCGGCAATTGAATAAGATCACTGTGAAGAATAAATATCCGTTGCCTAGAATCGATGATCTAATGGATCAGCTACAGGGTGCCAGTGTGTTTTCTAAGATTGACCTGCGATCCGGATATCATCAGATAAGGGTTAGAGACGAGGATATTCCGAAAACTGCTTTCAGAACCCGTTATGGTCATTATGAGTATACAGTGATGTCTTTCGGGTTAACTAATGCCCCGGCAGTATTTATGGATTATATGAACAGGATTTTTCGACCGTATCTGGACAAGTTTGTTATTGTCTTCATTGATGACATTCTTGTTTATTCTAAGACTGAAGAGGAACATGCTGATCATTTGCGAACTGTGCTGCAAATTCTGAGAGACAGGAAGTTATATGCTAAGCTATCTAAATGTGAGTTCTGGAAGAGTGAAGTGAAGTTTCTTGGCCACGTGGTGAGTAAGCAGGGGTAGCTGTGGATCCTGCTAAGGTGGAAGCAGTGATGAATTGGGAGCGACCAACTTCAGTGACAGAGATCAGGAGTTTCTTAGGTTTGGCAGGGTATTATCGCAGATTCATTAAGGGATTTTCACAGCTCGCCTTACCTTTAACTAAGTTGACTAGGAAGGATACACCTTTTATCTGGACTCCGGAATGTGAAGAGAGTTTCCAGGCATTGAAGCACAGGTTGACTACTGCACCTGTATTGGTATTACCTGAACCAAGTGAATCGTTTGAAGTGTATTGTGATGCATCTCTGAAAGGGTTGGGGTGTGTTTTGATGCAGCACCAGAATGTTGTAGCATACGCCTCACGGCAGTTAAGGCCGCATGAGATGAACTACCCGACACATGATTTAGAACTTGCTGCTGTTGTGTTTGCTTTAAAGATTTGGAGGCACTACCTCTATGGCGTTAAGTTTCATGTTTTCTCAGACCATAAGAGTTTGAAGTATCTTTTTGAGCAGAAAGAGTTGAATATGCGTCAGAGGAGGTGGATGGAGCTTCTGAAAGATTATGATTTTGAATTGAATTATCATCCAGGAAAAGCGAACGTTGTGGCGGACGCTTTGAGTCGGAAGTCTTTATATGCAGCTTGGATGATGCTACGGGAGGAAGAGTTACTAAAGGCATTTCAAGGTTTGAATTTGGGAGTTAGAGAAGAATTTGGAATTTTGTGTTTGAGTCAGTTACAGATTTCAAGTGATTTTAAATCAGAACTTCTGAAGGCTCATCAAGATAGTGAAGCGTTACGTAAGGTATTACCAGCAGTTGAACAGGGAAAACAGTGGAGAATGTCAAAAGGTCAGGATGGTTTATGGAGGTTCAAGAACCGGATTATTGTGCCTGATGTTGGAGACCTACGACAAAGTATCTTGAAGGAAGCTCACAAGAGCGGGTTTTCAATTCACCCAGGGAGCACTAAAATGTATCAGGATCTGAAAGCGATGTTCTGGTGGCCAGGTATGAAGAATGATGTGGCATTGCATGTATCTAAATGTTTAACGTGTCAGAAGGTTAAGATTGAGCATCAGAGACCATCAGGGACCCTTCAGCCTTTGGAGATTCCACAATGGAAATGGGAGAGTATCGCAATGGATTTTGTGATAGGTTTGCCTAGAACCCGATCTGGTTGTGACGCTATTTGGGTGGTTGTGGATCGACTGACAAAATCAGCTCACTTTCTTCCTATCCGAATAAGTTGCACAATGGAGGAATTGGCTCGAATGTATATCAAAGAGATTGTCAGGTTGCATGGTGTGCCTTCTACTATCATATCTGACAGAGATCCTCGTTTCACATCAAGGTTCTGGGGAGCTTTTCAGCGTGCATTTGGGACTCAGTTAAGCTTGAGTACTGCGTATCACCCTCAGACAGATGGTCAGTCAGAAAGAACTATTCAGACCTTGGAAGATATGCTAAGAGCTTGTGTTTTGGACCAACCGGCGAGCTGGGACCGGTATATGCCATTAGTAGAGTTTGCTTATAATAATAGCTATCATGCGAGCATCGAAATGGCTCCATATGAGGCTCTGTATGGCAGGAAATGTCAATCTCCATTGTGTTGGTATGAAACTGGAGAAAGGAGTTTATTAGGGCCTGAGATGATAGCCGAAACGACTGAGCAGATAAAGAAGATTCGTAGTCGAATGCTTATAGCCCAAAGCCGCCAAAAGAGCTATGCTGACCAGAGGCGAAAGCCTTTGGAGTTCGAAGAAGGAGAACATGTCTTTTTGAAAGTTACACCAACCACTGGAGTGGGAAGAGCTATTAAGACCAAGAAACTGAATCCCCGTTATATTGGACCGTTTGAGATTCTGAAAAGAATTGGACCAGTGGCTTATAGAATTGCCTTACCGCCATACCTTTCGAATTTGCACGATGTGTTCCATGTGTCACAGCTTCGGAAGTATAATCCTGACGCAAGTCATGTTCTAGAACCAGAACCAATCCAAGTGAGAGAAGATCTAACACTCCCAGTAATTCCGGTGAGGATTGATGACACCAGTGTTAAACGATTACGAGGAAGGGAAGTATCATTGGTAAAAGTAGCTTGGAGACGAGCTGGTATCGAGGAACATACCTGGGAACTCGAATCAGATATGCGAAAGGACTATCCACATCTCTTTTCAGGTAACTATATTTGAATTTTGAGGGCAAAATTCTTTATTAGGTGGGTAGAATGTAAACCCCGGTTAAATTAGTAGATAATTAGTTAATAAATTATTTTTTAATAAGGAGGATTAGCAATGCGAATATTATATCAAAATAGGGTAGAGCTCATCGAAACGAGAATTTTGACACTAATTTTGAAGAAAACGGTCCAAGAATGGACCGAAAGGACCGAACCGGTTGAACCGGACCCGAACCGGGCTGTCGGTTCAACCGGACCAGCCCATTAAAAAGAGCCACGGGCTCATTTTCTCTTCATTTCCCTCAGCGACGCAGCAAGCCTCCCAGGGAAGAGAAGAAGAGAAATTCGTTTACGTGAAATTCAATTTCCCGTAACTCCTCCGTTCGAGCTCCGATCGCCGCACCGTTTGCGGCCACGCGTTCACCACGTCGAGCTCTACATTTCTACCGGAACAATTTCATAGGTAACTTGCTATTTCACTCTCAGCTTCATCTTCCCCCAATTTTCGAATTTTAAGTGGGAATATTGAATTTCTTTGATTTCTGATGTTTTAGGATCCAATTAGCTTGAGAGAAACGTTCACTCTTGCTTATGTGAAGCTTGGGTAAGGTGAGATATGATAATTCTATTTTAATTTCATTAAATTTGAGCTTTGAGTATTAAATTGGGTATATATGTATTATGAATGTGTATTAGGTTGAAAATAAATAATTGGAGCTTGAAATTGTGAATACTGGAACTTGGAGGAAGCGGATTAGTTGAGTTTTGAGGGCTGTTTTGGTTTTGAATAAATAGCTTTGGTCGTTACGTGGAAATCGGCTAAGGTATGGTTTAGGTTTCTTGCATTTAATATATAATGTTCTGTGAAAACTTAGGCTAGATGACCATTGGATAAGTTGGAATGCAGGTGTATGTTTAATGTTTAGTAATTTATCGATGAATATATTTGGTTGAAGTTTATTGGATAATTAGTTTTTAATTTTGGATGGTGAATGTTGTTATGTTAATTTGGAGAGAATTATGGTTGAATGTTATTGTTGATTAACTAATGATTTGGTGAATTATTGATTTGAGGTATAACTATTGTGGAGGTTGTTGTGATAATGAGGTATTTTGTGTTAAAAGCCTAGGATTTGTGAACTATGATCCTTAGTTGAATTTTGGTTGTTGGATTTGAATATTGTATGAGTTTAATTGTTGATTTGAAGTAGATTTATTGTGGTGATTGTTATGATGATGAGGAAGGGTATGTTGAATTGAAAAGAAAGCAGGTTTGGACCCGAAAAGGGTGGCAAAGTCCGAGTTTTAGAGGAGATGCTGCCGAAATTTTATAAAAAAATTAGAGATTTTATTTAGATGATTATTTAAAAGAGATTTAGATTTAAGGGTTATATGGTTTGATTTTGAGTTATTAAGATAGTGAGTATGTTTTAAGTTTGAAGTTTGATTCTTAGAAAAGAATGAATTATGCTTTGAATTGAAACTATTGATGGATGGAATGGGAGGTGATATAATGAAGGATAAGGATTGAATATGTTTAATGTATGATGATGAATGAGATGCAATTGGGAATGATGTGGATGTTGATGAATTATAATTGAATTATTTATATGGCTTATGAATTTGAATAATCTGAGATACGAGATTCCCTGGATTAAGTGCCGTGGCTTGCCACCACGTGTACCAGGTTGAAAACTCGATACTCTGTTGACCCTACAACGTAAGTGTAACCGGGCACTATATAAATTCCCGGGAATGTTACCCCCATTGAGCAATATTGATTATTTGAGAAAAATCTATGCATAGACTCTTGGGGATGCACGTCGGGGGACAGTCTAAGGACAATTCAGACTTGTCGGGTTGGCTGGATAACCGACAGATGAGCCTCATCAGCCATAGGACAGGCATGCATCATATGCATATTACTTGAATTACTTGCTTGTGCTCTAATTGGGTGTGTCTATCTGTATTTGCCATGCTAAATGTGTATTTGTTACCTGCAGTAGTTGTAACTTTCTTGTGTTTGCCTTTATCTGTTTATTTGTCTGTGAAAATGCATGATGGAATTGGAGGTATGGAGGAATGGAAGTATAGGACTTAGATTTAAGGTTAAGTTAAGTTAGGATTAAATATTTCTAGGAAACCACCTTTTATGGCTTCTGTTTAATACTTTAAGCTCTACAATCTGAGTGTCGGCGTTCTAGGATTGCCTCTGGCATTCCCAGGACCTTATATATTATGTGTGTGGCACCTTTACCATACTGAGAACCTCCGGTTCTCATTCCATACTATGTTGTTAATTTTCAGATGCAGGTCGAGAGGCATCTCGTTAGGCGTCTGGACTCTTGAAGCGGAGTAGTTACTGGGATATTTTGTTATGCTATGATGTATATATATGTACTTAGTTTTCTCTCCGCATGACTTATTCTTTTTGATCCTCTTAGAGGTTTATGGAGAGGCAGGATTGTGTATATGTACTTTTGGGTTTTGGATATGTATGTATATATATGTGTAAATATTCTCCGGCCAGTCTTGACTTCGCAGGCTGAGTTAGGAGCTTGATATTTTGTATCTTTGGCACTCTATTCCTACTTCTGTTATCTTATGTTTGACAGTTACAGTTTTCTTAGCATGCAAGTTAACTCGTTCCTTGAGCGTTGCGCTTTTATCTCGCGATTTTTATTTTCCCTATCCTTCAAGGCTCCTAGCATATTATAACCCTTCTGCTATTATATGTACTTATTTTATTTTAGAGGTCGTAATACCACATCACCTTTGTTTTACGACTTAAGCGTAAAGCTTTGTGTGGTAGGGTGTTACATCATACGTACCGATATGTTTAAAATATGGACAAATAATAACAAGTTACGTGGAATTTATTTTCCACATCAACATTTAATTTTTGTTTTTTTTTAAATATATATTATATCACCACTTTTAGTAATACACCCATTTAATTAAATAAAAATAAAAAATATTTTTTATTTAATTTTATAAAAAGTCTTAAACATTCTTCTTTTATTTGATTAGACAAAAATATCCTTTTAAATTAACGAAATTTTAGAATTCAATTAATCCTAATTTATAATTTCAAATAATTTAAACAACAAAACAAAACATATTAAAAAACAAAAAATCAAAATTTCTTCATCTTCTCCAATTTCTCTAATCATTCGTGCCCCCTCTAAGCAAAACATATAAAAAAAAAAAAATCCATCGCTCTTCGTCTTCTCCAATTACCCCTCTAAAGCAAAGTAGTGAAGTCCCAAACCAAAACCCTAGGTTCTTTGCCGCCGCCGTCTCGTCAATGTAAGCAATTCTGTCGTCGTCTCTGTCAACTACCGTCGTTCACCGGAGCACCGCTTTTCCTGCGCCTACGAGGACGGCTGGACCGCCCTGGAGTGGGTCAGATCGAGAAAATGGCTCCGGAGCGGAAGATCCGAATCGGAATCGGAATCAAAAGTTAATATATACATGGCGGTGACAGTTCAGGTGGAAACATAGTTCACCACGTGGCAGTGAGAGCGGCGGAGGCGGGAATCGAAGTTCTCGGTAACATCCTTCTTCATCCACTGTTCGGTAGAGAGAAGAGGACTGAGTCAGAGATAAGGCTTGATGAAAAGTATTTCGTAAGCTTCAAGATCGAGATTGGTATTGGCGGGCTTTTCTTCCTGAAGGAGAAGATAGAGACCACCCTGCTTGTAACCCGTTTGAGCCAAGGGGTTTTGGTTGGACATTTCAAGCAGCGGCAAAGAACTTAGGGTTTTGGTTTGAGATTTTCACTGCTTTGCTTCAGAGGAGTAATTGGAGAAGATGAAGAACGATTGATTTTTTTTTCTTTGATATGTTTTGCTCAGAGGAGGCACGGATGATTAGAGAAATTGGAGAAGACGAAGAAATTTTGATTTTTTATTTTTTTAATATGTTTTTGTTTTGTTATTTAAATTATTTGAAACTATAAAATTAGGATTAATTGAATTCTAAAATTTCGTTAATTTAAAAGGATACTTTTGTCTAATCAAATAAAGAAAGATGTTTAAGATTTTTTATAAAATTAAATAAAAAATATTTTTTTATTTTTATTTAATTAAATGGGTGTATTAGTAAAAGTGGTGATATAATATATATTTAAAAAAACAAAAATTAAACGTTGATGTGGAAAATAAATTCCACATAAATTGTTATTATTTGTCCATATTTTAAACGTATCGATACTTATAAATTTATCATCATACCGTAACAAACACCTTATTAATTTATCCCTCTTACCTCAAAGTTAGTGACACGGCAGATGTTATTGAATAAATTAATGGGAAAGTATGAGGAGCATACAATGTGTACAATAAAAGTTTAGGGAGTATTAGAGATATAATCATTAGTGTTACCTTTTTTTATTAGTTGACGCTTTTGGGATGAGTGGTATCATGACATGGTATTAGAGCGCTAGATTCGAAAAGTTAAGAGTTCGATCCTTAGTGAACCCCAAAATCAATTTAAGCTTTTGGTAAGATATTTATTATCGCTAGTATTCGGATGGTTATTCTAGATAATATGGGGGATATTCATTTTGTAACTCAATAACTCATTATACACATTGTACAAATAGTCCATTATCTCTCTAGCGGAATCCTAAATTAATATAGCACAGTCATTATATACACACTAAATACACAAATAGTATACATAGGTACCCACCTTATAAAACTAACCAACTATAATTGAAATAATATAATCTTTTTATGAGATTTTGAATTTGAATTTCTCTTAACTTTAAAAAAAAAAATAATTACACACTCTATGAAACTAATTAAACCATATATATGGTCTCATCTTGATTATGGGAGATAATGACGAATACAAAAAATTTTAATAGTTAGAACAAAATATATAACATGTTAATAATTTTTAAAAAAAATATATATGTATATAAAAAATTAAATATTAAATTATTTATTATATATTTATGTATAAATATATATTGTTTAATTATTTTTATATATATTTTATATAGATAATTATTTTATGTATATGTAACATAATTATTGTTATAATTATATTTTATTATTATAAAATATGATTAATTTTAAAATATTTAATTAAAAAATTAAAATACTAAAATAATAATTTAAATAATAACATATAATTTATAATTCTATTTCTTAGGTTTCATATTTCTAAAAGATTATTGAATAATCTTTTTTTGATAATGCAATCGAAAAATCTCTCATTTTATATGTCACTAAACACTCATTTAAAACTTTATCTCACATATAATTAACTCTTAATGATATATTGATAATTAAAAAAATTCTTTTAATTAATACATATTACGAAAAAAATAATTTCAAAAGAAAAATTACGAATAGATAAATAATATTTTTTTACATTAATTTAAAAAATATTTAATTTTGAGAATTAATTATTATAATAAACATCTAATATAAAATTCTTAAATTGATCATTAAATATTAAAATAAAATTGAGTAAGAAATTATTATAAAATCAAATTTAATAATTTGAAACAAATAAATATTATTGATGTATATTAGTCATTAAAATTCTAAACAATATTGTAGTGCTCTACACGGCTACACAAATACAAATAGAACGGTCCCTGATTGGAGCGTGTTTGTTTTTGTTTCCAAAAGTAGTATTGTGCACGAAAATAAAGAAGAAAAAAATATAGATGCAAGCGAAGGTTGCCAAGTTGGGCATGTGGTTGTTTGTTTTCTGTAAATGCTTTGGGAGAGTGGGAGGAAATTGGAATCCTTCAACTTCCACATTTCATGGCCCGACGATGCATGGTGTAGTTTTCCTACACACTTGTCTATTCCATGAATTATACGCAAGACAAAGTACTTAGGTAGGCTTTACTATATCTGTATAGGTATAAGAATTCATACTTTTGAATTTAGCTATATCACTGCATACTTTTTATAAAAGAAAAAATATTCATAATATCCTTAAAGACACTAAATAGCGAAATTATTTTTACTTTTTATAGGTCGATCAAATATATTCTTTTTGAATTGGGCTTTTTATCTAGACCTGAGTCTTAGTGTTGGAACAATGTATGAACAATATTATTCAATTATTTTAATAATAATTAAAAAATATAATAAAATAAACGATAATTAACGAATACAAAACATGATAATATTAAACTGTTTTGAATAAATATTTTATTATTTTTCGAATATTTTTTAACAATAATAATCAACAATTATAATGTTTAGATGTATAATTCTTAAACTTTTGGACATAAAAGATTTTTTGTCGTCTAATTATTAGCAATAATATATCTAAAATAATATTCACGTGAAAATTATTTAATATTTTAATTTAAAAAAAAATCATTTTCAAAATAGGCAGAAAAAACAAGTGCGTCACTTTCGATGCTTTTTAATTACGTGTTTATTATTTTTTTGGGAAGAAATTAAACAGTGTGGCTTGAAATGATTACAGGGAAATAATGATTTAATTATTTATTCATTCATAAGTGAAGTGGGTGGTGTATAAATATAGAAGCATATGCATGCATGCCCTATATTCTGAATTGAGACCACGAATCTCAAGTTTACCCTTTTTTTTCTTCTTCTTTTGTTGAATACTGTGATATTCATCAGAGATCAGAAGTTATGAGCATGAGAATGAGTAGTGGTAATTCGGATTTGACTTTATCAGTTTCAGATGCACATCCTGAAACAATGGATTTCCTTTCACTTGCATGGTGCAACTTTGCCGTACAAGCTCTTGCCCCTCCTCCCCCTCACCTTCAATTGGACCCTCTTCCTCTCGATCTACCTTCCCCAAAAAGGTCACTTTACTACTTAATTATTCTTATTTTCAACAATCCTGATTATTTAGCCTAATAATAATAATAATAATGTTTGTAAAATTCAACATGTTAGATGGAAAATTGTGCTAAGATGGATGGTCCAGATTTCATGTCTCTTCCACCATGGAACTCCAATAATGATGTCAAGGTAACAACTATCACTCATTTCTATCTTATTCATCATATTCATATATGTGATTAACATGTTTCATTTTGGTTTTGTCAGTCATGGTTACGGATGCAGCAAGCCATGCATCCTGAACTGAACTACAACACTTGTTTCCGCAAGAAATGGGTATGTATCTAATATCAATACGAGTAATGATAGAGAGTCATCAAAATTTATTATTTTTTTATTATCAATTAATTATTAATAATGTTTAAAAGTATGTTATTAGATTATTAAATTAAAAAAAATTAGACTAAAAAAATTAAATTAACAACTAAATAATGACAAAAAATAATAATTCTGATAATTTTTAAATATTTTTTAATAGTATATACTTAATTTACCTAGAATACCGATAAATCTTAATAATTTTAATTAATATATATCATATATATTTTATAATTAAGATTAATGGTTAAAATCATTGGAACAGCAGTATACTTAGTACACTTGAAATTCTTCCTGTAATATATACTAATAATTAAGTTGTATATATATGCAGATGCCATGGAAGGAAATGGTGGCGCCTTTGAAGAGTGTGTCAATAAAGAAATGGTTTAAGGAGATAAAGCAGAAGAGGAAAGAGGAGCAGAGGTTGCAAAGGGCAGAGGTGCATGCAGCAGTATCCATCGCAGTGTTGCGCCGCTCTTGCTGCCATTGCTGCTGACAACAATAATAAGAAGGAAAATAAAGATGATGATGATGATGAGTCCAAAATCAATAAGGAAGAGAGGGAAGCAGCCATAGCATCTGCGGCTGCATTGGTGCATCGCAGTGTTGCAAAAGTAGCTGAGGCCATGGGTGCTAACAAACAACAACTCTCCAATGTCATTACCTCTGCCATCACTGCCACTTCCACCACTGATATCCTTACTTTCACTGCTGCTGCTGCTACATGTATCTATCTCTTTTCTCTAATTAACTGCATATATATATATAATTAAAGATGAATAAATTATATGGAATAAAGTAGATCTATAAGATTCAATTTTTATTGTTGTTCAACTCAATTATATGTAGGGCTGGAAATGGGTAGGGTAGGATAGGATTGGACTCTACTCTAACCCTATCCGCGGATTAAAAAAATTTTATTAAAATTCTACATTATTTTACTTGTGGGTTGAAAATCTCTCAATCCTATCCTATCCTACCCTAC